>NW_027811227.1:0-13604 GCF_054177405.1 Leptonychotes weddellii | reverse complement strand
ACTAGGGTCAAACTCCAGGATACCAAACGCTGGTGTAAGAAATTCACCATTCTGCAGGAGCTAGGAGATTTGTACTGCTGCGTGAAGATCAATTGAAGAGCAATTCACTGCCTTGGAGCAATTCCCCTTCCCGCTCCAAATCCTGGTTTCTGCACCATGCCTCCACGGGGAGGGCCTCTCATTCCACCACCCAGCCCACCTCGAGGGCCTCCAGGTCCCCGCAGGCGGTTATCTTGACGGTCCCCTTCCCGGGCAGCTCGAGTACTCTTCTCTTCCACATTCAGACGGACCTCACCTCTGAACATGATGGGCCGGTTGCTAAGGACCTTCTGAACAGGCTCAGAATCATCAAACACAACAAAACCAAAACTGGGTAATTTCCCGCCGCTGTTAATGTGTAGCTCCATCACATTCCCATAACTTTGAAAAAAATCTTTAAGCTCCGATTTGTCCACTTCATGTGGCAGATTGCCAATGAAAAGTTGGTGACTATTAGGGTGTCTCACAATTCTTTGGGGTTCAACATCACTTTGCTCACCAGCCTTACGGATTGGTCTAGGTCCGCTCTGGGGAGGAATATTTATTTGTTGTTCTCGCACTCTTTGATCCGAGTCCTCTGCGGTGGAATCTGAGACTCAGGCTTAGACTCTGGACGAGGCTGTGAAGCTGGTACTTTAACAACATGAGGTGGTATCCCAGTAACTGGAACAGCTCCACTGGGAGGAAGGTTCTTACTGGTCACAGATGCCCAAGAAAATGTCCTCAAGTCTGAGCTATGTCCGTAGGTGCTGGGGAAGAACTCTTCTGAGCATCCTCAGGGGCAGTTTCTTCCAATGCTGGCTCAGACTTTTCCTCTTGGATTTCAGATACAGGTTCTTGCTCTGGTTCTGGTTCAGGATCTGGCTCCGGTTCAGCAACAGTTTCCTCTAAATGTTCTTCTAAGTCATTGCTGACAGTCTGATCATAGAAAGTTCCAGAGTCATCAGGTACCACCTCAGGTGTCTGCTGTCTTTCTTCAGGTTCCTCTACCTCTTCCTCAGATTCCTCCTGAGGCTCAGTGACAAAGCCACCAAAGACCTCATCTTGGTATCTGAAGATATCATTGTGAACGTAGAACTTATTTGCAACAGAGCCCTCAGGAGCAAGGACAAATGTCTGCATGACTCTCCTCAAAGCCTGGTTGTTATTAGAGAGCAACCCCATCACCTGGACCACTACACCATCATTCAGAGTGGCATGAGCATCAACATGGTGAATCTTAGTGTGACAATTGGTAAAGTTTTGTGACGTCGCTTTCCTATGGATCTCTTTCTGTCCATAGACTATATCTGCTGGCTTTCCATTTGAATCCAGTCCCCCATGGACATAAGAAGAGTTCTTTCCATAAAATCTGTGTAGCATGTCTGGGGCCTGGTTCAGCAGTGTGTAATACTGTCTCACAAATTCCCGCCTGACCAGCAGGGGACTAGGCTTCTCCATAACCATTGCTTTGGTCAATTCAACCCGTGCGGCTGAGCGGGAGAGGAACAAGCTTTGCTCCACAGTATGGCAGAAGGCAAAATCCCCTCATGCAACTGCGTCCGCCCCAACCAACTTTTCTTCAGTTTCCTCACCTCTCCCAGCCTTCACAGAACTGAAGAGAGTGAGGGCTTTGATCTGGATCAGGCTTTAGCTTAGGGGAATGTTGTGCCTGGTTTCATCTTCTGTTTAGACCACTAAAACTTTTTCATATCAGCAATAAAGCTGTTTCTCTTTCTTATCATTCACTGTGTTCACTGGAGTATTACCTTTCTCCTTCAAGGACCCTTCCTCTGCATTCACAACCTAGCTAACTGGGTGGTGCAAGAGGCCTAGCCTTCAGCTTATCTTGGCTTTTGACCTGCCTTCCTTGCTAAGCTTAATCATTTCTAGTTTTTGGTTTAAAGTGAGAGATGTTAGGGTCTTTCTTTCACTTGAATATTTAGAGGCCATTGTAGGGTTATTAGTTGGCCTATTTCAATATTGTTGTGTCTTGGGGATGAGGGAGGCCCTAGGAGAAGGAGACTGATGCGGGGAGGGGTGGTCCGTGGAGCAGTCGGAAATATACAAGTATCTATTAAGTTCACCATCTTTGGGGCGCGTGGGTGGCTCAGTTGGTTAAGTGTCTGACTCTTGGTTTTGGCTCAGGTCATGATCTCAGGGTCATGAGATCGAGACATGCATTGGGCCTCCTTAGAATTCTCTCTCCCCCTCTCCCTCTGCCCCTCCCTACCAGCTCACGTGGGTGCACATGATCTCTCTCTCTAAAAAAAAAAAAGTTCACCATCTCATATGGGCATGGTTCATGGTACCCCAAAATTATAATAGTAACATCAAAGGTCACTGATCACAGATCACCATAACAAATATAATAATAATGAAAAAGTTAGAAATATTGTAAGAATTAAAAAAATGTGACTGAGACACAGGATTGCCATAAACCTTCAATTTATAAAAAAAAGGCAGTATCTGTAAAGAATAAAGTGAAGCACAATAAAATAATGTATGCCTGTATAGGGAAGGAGAAGAAACAGACTAACTCCCACTTCCTTATTTGTACATGGTCCCCCTGTATTTTTGATTCTCACGTAGCAAAAGACAGTTGAACTATAGAATCAAACCTATGATTTGCAACTTAGTGAGACTTTAGGACTTCTAATTGCTTTCAAGTGACCACACTTACGGGGTGGATTTTCTTTTTCTTTTTTTTTTTTAAGATTTTATTTATTTATTAGAGAGAGAGAATGAGAGAGAGAGTGCATGAGAGGGAGGGGGGGTCAGAGGGAGAAGCAGACTCCCCGCTGAGCAGGGAGCCCCATGTGGGACTCGATCCCGTTACTCCAGGATCGTGACCTGAGCCGAAGGCAGTCGCTTAACCAACTGAGCCACCCAGGCGCTCCATGGGGTGGATTTTCATCCAGGTGCCTGGGAAGAACTAGGCCACTGCCAAATTTGTGAGAATGGTGGTCAAAAAAATAAACTTACTTTGCAATTGCTCTCTCTGAGTCATATCTGTCACCCAGGAAAACCATTAAGATAGGCTGCATCATATGGATCCTGTTGTATGTCTAAATACCTATTATTTTAACCATGTTTTAATAATATAGTATATTTATGATTGCCTAATGTGTTCCCTAATTATCCCATGAGCACTGTTTTCTATTCCTGGTTTTATTACTTCTCTGTGTAGACAAACTGAAGTGATATTCAAGTCCTTTACATTTTAACAATGTCCTTCAACCAATGACCATTAGTTTCTTTGTCATCTATTTGTCTTCCTATCCATTTCTTTCTTCCTATTATCCACTTGTGTTTTGAATGGTGATTTTGTTTTTTTAAACTTCACAATCACTACTTAAGCTTTCATTACACACTTACACTGCCTTACCTTGAATTAATTTATTCAACTGCTCTCCAGTGAAACACATGCTTTTATTTAGCACTTTTATTTATTTAGAGATCAACACCCCTGCTTCTTGAGATCCACCTGATTTAACAGTCACAGGCTAAAATGGAACTGTAAGTTTGGATGTGGAAAATCAGTATCAGCCTCCTATCACCTGCCAGATAAAAATCAAAAGATGCTGGGTGGCTTATTTATTTGTTTATTTATTTAAGAGGCATTCAGAGAGTATTATTTTTTTTTAATTATAGTTGACACGCAAAGTTACATTAGTTTCACGTGTACAGCTTAGTGTTTCAACTTCTCTAGATGTTATGCTGCACTCACCACAAGTGTGGCTGTCATCTGTCACCATACAATGCCATCACAACATCATCGACTATATTCCCTATTCTATATTTCTTTTTTTTTTTAAGTGGACTCCATGCCCAGCACAGAGCCCAAGGTGGTGCTTGAACTCACGATCCTGAGATCAAGACCTGAGCTGAGATCAAGAGTTGGACACCCAACTGACCGAGACACCCAGTGTACCCACCTTGCTGTATCTTTAAAATCCACATAGAATAGTCAGGAGCATCCTTAGAAATTTGTTCTTTTTGAGAAAATGCCAGTTCTTCTAGTCCAGGGGTTCGTAAGGACAGTCAGGGGTTTGTGAGCTCAAAATTATTTTCATAATGATACTAAAATATTAGTTGCTTTGCCCTCTCATTCTGTCATTAGTGCAGAGTAGATGACATGTGAAACACCATCACACAAATGGTTAGTGGGATGTATGCTTGTGTTCTCCTGTTTTTAAATGCTCATTTAAAATTTTTAGTTAGGTAAATTTTGATAGATTATAACCACATAAACAAAAGCTTGTTAGGGTCCTTAGACCAAAGAATTTAAGAACCTGCATTCTAAAACTGTTTTTTAAATATTTAATATACAAGTAATTATACAATAAAAGTGGAGTAAAACTGGTCTAAATGAATATATATATATATGTAATTGTTAGGGTTCTAAATGCATATATATATACATATATGTATACACACACATACATATATATAATGGTTACAGTCCTCAGAAATTCTGAGGCTTATATTGTTTTTACTGTCTTATTCATATAGTTTACTATGACAAAAAACATTTGGAAAATCTTAATTTTCTTGATAACCACTTAACCAAAAAGGTCAGAGCTAGTTTGATGATTTAGTGTCCTGACATAAGTATTTTTGAAGAATTATTGCCTTGCATATTAAATTAATTGGATATAGATTTACTTTTAAATTATGTAGTCCAGTGTCAACAGACTTCAATTAAAAATAAGTTAACTAAATAAATAATAAATAAATAATGTAGTCCAGGGGAAGCAAACGAAAGGAATAATATTGGATATATAATGTGGTAAGTCAGTCATACAAGATAAACTCATCTTTTCTAGTTACTCTGAGAATATTTATTGGTAAGTATTATCTCTCATTTTTCATTTTCATAAAAACTTCAATGCATTTATCGAAGTGGAGATTTTCTCTCTTAATCTGTTGTGTAGAAAGCAGTCCGGGGAAAACAAAAAAACACAAAAGCCAAGAACTAGGAATGCCTACAAAGTAGAGGAAGCTTATATCTCTTTTAGACAAGTCAACATTTTTTATTCAAATATTTAAAATTATATGAAATGACAAAAGGAAAAGGTTCTTTTAAGGTTTGTACATTTAGGACAGAAAAAATTAAGGATGGCTAGCCCAGAGGTAGAGAGTGATTTATAAAGAGAAAAGTTAAAACTAAAAATAGTCTTCTCAAGTCTTGCACTATGGAGAATAGGAAGACATCCTGATCAGTGACTGGGGAAACATTAGGTAGTTGGAAGTTTAGAGGTATAATTAGCAAAGTTACACAAAGGGGTTTCTCAGTATTGATTGAGTCACACACATTATCATTGACAAGGGACAACAAATGAATAATACATTATTTAGATGACAAAGGGGTGTTAATGCCCAGGAAAGGAGCCTTTAAAAAATTTAGTGACTTGGGAAGACTGTCCAAGATTACAATCCCTTGAAAAGAAAAATATTGATAATAAAAACAAATTAGGAAGGAAATATACTCCATCAAGTATGAAAAATTAAAAAGAAAAGGAAGATGAATATCTGGGAGGTAAAAAGTAAACCTCTGATGAAGAATTAATGAAAGGGGACCTCACAACGAAGCTGTGAGACAGTCATAAGCTGTTGGTACTGTTTATGCCATTGTTATAAATTACCCCACACTCCTTTTCGTCATTATTTACTTATCTTTCCTGGTTGTTTCTGGCTTCAGTACAGTTAGTTATTATGTATTCCTTTGTCTAGTGTTCTGATTTTTTTTAAGCCTTTGACCTCCTACTTTTTCCTTATCTACATTATTAAGGGAGAAGAAATGTGATTGACACTTAAAAGGTCTCATCTATGCCCTAGAAACTATGATGAGTACTTTGTATAATATGATTTAATCTTCACAAAAATTTGTGAGATACATAGAATTATCTTTATTTTCCAGATGATAAATCGCAAGCATGATTTGCCAAAGATTATACAGCTAGGGAATGACCAAGCTCAGTTAGCGTTCTTTCCACTACACTATAGTGATTTCAAAAGTAATTGCTAATCATAATTATGAATATGGGACACTCTGGAATCATTAAAGAAAGATTAAGTACTACTCAGTGTATAATATTAGTTTAATTTCAGAAGCAACTGAAATAACTCTTTTCTTTAACAATTAACCCACTTGATTTTATTGTATCACTGGTGGTAGAAATAACATAAAATGCTTACGGGCACATACAGAAGCACATTCCTCCTGTCGGCTGATGGAAACAGGAGGGGATTCCTGGAAAATTTTGTGGGTGTCTCTCTCTCTCTGGCAAAGAATGTCAGGCCGAGTCTCCAGGTCTGTTATGGAGGGAATGCTCTTATTTTCCTTCTGTTTTGCAGTCTCTCCTTAGAGACATAGTGCTCTCCGGCTTCCTCCCGGCTGCCAACTCCATAGATTGTTGGCTTTCACTCACTTATGCCCTGAGAAGTCTTTTACAGAAATAGCACAGCGGATTACAGATCTGCCTTCTCTTACTGCTCAAATGCACCAATATTTCTTAGCCCTTGGTACACAGGCCAATTTTGTTAAAAAGGTTTTTGTTCCCCGAGGAATTGTTAAACAATATGTCTGTGTCACAGTTATTTTAAACAGTAGAGTTCATATGAAACATCTCTGCCATGACGACTTGCATATATTGGGCAGCCAGTGCATTATAAATTGAATAAAAAGCAATTCCATTCAAAGCCGTAGAGGGGTTGTGATTCAAGCCAAAGAGAACAGCAAACCTGGTGCACAGTGGAAACAGCTTTAAAATATGCAAATTACCAGGCTTTACATAAGATAAAATGAATCAAAATCTCCAGTGTTCAGCATAAGAACTCAGTTTTTCAATGGCTCCCCTAAGCCCCGCGATGTAGAGAGTGAGCTGTTTCTGGGGGTCCCGGGGAGGACCGGAGAAACCTCCCTCAGGGCTAGAGAGCTGTGAAATGAGGCTGGGAAGCTGGGAAGGAGACAAACTGGGGAGGGTTTCCTACACAAGGGTAAGAGTTTATACTAATCTAGCAGTCAGTAGGGAGATATTTGATTTGTGCTTTTAAAAGACCACTCTTGGGGCACCCAGGTGGCTCAGTCGGTTGAGCGTCTGCCTTCGGCTGGGGTCATGATCTCAGGGTCCTGGGATGGAGTCCTGCGTCAGGCTCCCTGCTTGCCAGGGAATCTGCCTCTCCCTCTCCCTCTGCCTCTTCCCTCTGTTCCTGTTCTCTCTCTCAATCTGTCAAATAAATGAATGAAATCTTAAAAAAAAAAAAAAAAAGGCCACTCTGGAGTGTGGTACATATACTGATGGTGGCAAGAGTAGAGTCAGGGAGCCAGCTTAGAGATGATTTTGTTGGTCCAGATGAAGAGAATGACAGTCACTTTGATTAGCAGAGTGCCGGTGGTGTGGGGAATGGGGATAAATAAAGGGATTTGTGAGATATTTGAAAGATAGAATCTAATGACTTATTACATAGGTGGGATGAAGGAATAGGAAGCATAGGCTACTTTTCCAATCCTAACAGATAGCAAAGTTCATAGTCTATTAACAATTTCAGGACTGAAAACTTACGTATTTTGAAAATTAGATAAATACTGTTAGAACTTAAGGGTACCTGGGTGACTCAGTGGGTTGAGCATCGACTCTTGGTTTTGGCTCAGGTCATGATCTCAGGGTGGTGAGGCTGAACCCCACATCAAACCCCTGCTTGAAATTCTCTCTCCTTCTCCCTCTGCCCCTCCCTGCTCCTGTGCTCTCTCTAAATTTAAGAAAAAAATAGTGCTAGAACTTAATTAGCACTCCAAACTAGAGAAAGGGGAGGATATGTTCCATTTTTAATTATCTAAAAAACTTTCCTGCAATTTTATGCATAGTACAACCAGTCTTATGTTGATATCCCTTATAGACCATTATTTCTAAGCTTAATCTCTCATATTACAATTTTGGTTTGTCTAATTTTCTCCTGCTTTTGTACACAGAGCAGTTAGTTAGCATCCTTGACTTTGGACATATCATTATGCATCGCCACCATGATTCATTCACAGATTATCAATGACACCAAAGGCTATACTGTGGGGAACTATAGATGTTGCCTTGAAGACTCAAATTATAAAATTTTAGGGTTATGTCCCAGAAAATCCCAACTTTCAATCCATAATCCATTTAGAATGTTTTCATTTGCTCATTATTGAAAACTTTCATATTCTGGCTTCTTTTTATACAATATAATAGTAAGAGAAGGAGTTTCTTAGGCTTTCCATTTCTCCTAAAGTTCATAAAAAGGTAATTCATAAAAGAAGAACAACTTAGTGCTAATGTGTTTAAAAAATAGCTGAACCTGATATATAACAAAAGGATAATGCTGCATGTGAAACATTTAGCACAGGATCCATACAATTAAAGCAAAGTACACCAATTGACTTATTTCACTGCATAATATTCCATTGTGTATATATATAAATATATATATATGTATATATATCTCACATCTTAAGTCAATTAGAGAAAGACAAGTAGCATATGATCTCACTGTTACGAGGAATTTGAGAAACAAGACAGAAGATCATAGGGGAAGGGAGGGTAAAATGAAACAAGACGAAACCAGAGATGGAGACAAACCATAAGAGACTCTTAATCTCAGGAAACAAACTGAGGGTTGCTGGAGTGGAGGGGGGTGGGAGGGATGGGGTGGCTGGGTGATGGACATTGGGGAGGGTATGTGCTATGGTGAGCGCTGTGAATTGTGTAAGACTAATGAATCACAGACCTGTACCCCTGAAACAAATAATACATTATATATTAATAAAAAAATCTTACTTTAAAAACTAAAAAAAAGCAAAGTACACTATTCGTACTAAGTCTAAGAATTCTTAGCTATAATAGATATTTCTTCTTTAAATGACAGTAAATGGTGAAAATCAATTCTTTAATATCCTCAATTTAGTCCCATAATTTCTGGTTTTTCACCTAGATTACAGAAAGGAATCTATTACTAAAATCATTAAAACATAAATATCCCAATCTTGGGCAAAATAATAGAAACACATATGCTACATAGTTGTTAATAATTTACCACAAATCTAAACTTATTAGTTATTCCTTAGTTTGCCAGATGCATTATTTATGGGGTCTTTCCCTGTTGGTGGACTACAGCTGTCATATTAATTTTTAATCAAATTGTGAAATTTTATAGGTAATTCTTAATGCCAGGTGAATAAAAAGAGAAAGATCTCTGGAAACAGTATTACAATGTATCCTATTTCTAGAAACACATTTACCACTCATTCTAAATATCAAATATCAGAATGATTTTAAGGAGGATAGTTAGGACACATCACACATCCATTTTCTCTAAGTAAATTTAGAGCTTATTTGTGCCTGTGAAGTTCTACATTTTCTGCCTTTAAAGAAGCAGCATGGAACTGAATATTTATGATCCTGACACTGCCCCTTTTTTGTTTTCCTCAGGGATTTTACCCAGCCCAATGGAGAAAATGAGAACCGACATTCTCTGCAATCTGCCAAATGCTAAAACTATTTTCCCGCAAATACAGTAAAAAATTATCTTAGCATTAAAATGCATAAATTGGAGAGATCATGAAAGAAAAATTCAGAAGTTTTAAGGAATTATTAACAGCTAACTCTCCATTCACCTAAAAGCATACACATGCTCACATATAGATCGCCTTGTCAAATATGGTGCAGATGGAAATTTTAGGTATATGTTCTCTGGAGTTGAATATTATTGTGTGTGTGTATGTGTGTGTGAGGTTTATTTTTTTTCAGACTAAAACCAAAAATCTGTGAAATATAGATCCTTTAAAAGGAGTTTGTGTATCAGCATATTCTATCTGACTTGGTAGGAAAAAATTACATGTATACGTTGAGTTAGAATCAACAACACTGGCTTTGAGGTTAGGGTTTGTCATTTATTTACTGGTTTCAAGAATTTGGATTGGTCAGCAGACATTTCAGGAGGCTTGGCCTCTACCTGGAAAATGAAGATACTTTTTTTTTTCTCTTTTTACTTGTTTTTATTTTTAAATTTTAAAAAATTTTTAATTTTTTTTTATGTTCACTAGCCACTCTGTAGTACATCATTAGTTTTTGATGTAGTGTTCAGTGATTCATTAGTTGCGTATAACACCCAGTGCTCATCACAGCATGTGCCCTCCTTAATACCCATCACCCTGTTACCCCCACCCCCCACCTACCTCCCCTCTGAAACCCTCAGTTTGTTTCCCGGGCCCATAGTCTCTCATGGTTCATCTCCCTCTCTGATTTCTCCCCCTTCGGAATTCCCTCCCTTCCCCTATAGTCCCCCATGCTATTGCTTATGTTCCACATATGAATGAAGCCATATGATAATTATCTTTCTCTGCTTGACTTACTTCACTTAGCATAATCCCCTCCAGTTCCATTCATGTCGATGCAAATGGTGGGTATTCATCATTTCTGATGGCTGAATAATATTCCATTTTATATATGAACCACATCTTCCTTGTCCATTCATCTGTTGAAGGGCATCTCGGCTCCTTCCACAGTTTGGCTATTGTGGACATTACTGCTATGCCCCTTCTTTTCACTACATCTATCTTTGGGGTAAATACCTAGTAGTGCAATTGCTAGGTTGTAGGGTAGCTCTATTCTTAACATCTTGAGGAACCTCCATACTATTTTCCAGAGTGGCTGTACCAGCTTGCATTCCCACCAACAGTGTAAGAGGGGTCCCTTTTCTCCACATCCTCACCAACATTTGTTGATTCTTGTTTTGTTAATTTTGGTGTAAGGTGGTATCTCATTGTGGTTTTAATTTGTATTTCCCTGATGGCTAGTGATGTTGAGCATTTTTTCATGTGTCTGTTAGCCATTTGGATGTCTTCTTTGGAGAAGTACCTGTTCATGTCTTCTGCCCATTTTTGACTGGGTTATTTGTTTTCTGAGTGTTGAGTTTGAGAAGTTATTTATAGATCTTGGATACCAGCCCTTTATCTGTACTGTCATTTGCAAATATCTTCTCCCATTCTGTGGGTTGCCTCTTAGTTTTGTTGACTGTTTCCTTTGCTGTGCTGAAGTTTTTATCTTGATCAAGTCCCAAAAGTTCATTTTTGCTTTTGTTTCGCTTGTCTTTGGAAACGTGTCTTTGAAGAAGTTACTGTGGCTGATGTCGAAGAGGTTACTGCCTATGTTTTCCTCTAGGATTTTTATGGATTCCTGTCTCACATTGAGGTCTTTCATCCATTTTGAGTTTATCTTTGTGTATGGTGTAAGGGAATGGTCCAGTTTCATTCTTCTATATGTAGCTGTCCAATGGAAAATGAGGATTCTGATATTGCCTGCACCACACAGTTGTAATAATCAGGTGAACATTTGACAATGTGAAGTTCGTGTAAGGAATTGTGTATTATTGTGTTTTTATTATGTGTGTGAGCCTAAATTTGAAACACAAAAGAACATTATCTTGTCCAGAGAGGAGTGAGGCCCAGGAACGAAATATAGATGATTTAAAGTGCATTGAAAATGTAAATATGATTGGATCTTTTGAAGAAAAAGCTCATTCCTAGAGGAGCATAGAAACTCAAAGGACAAGGCATAACAATGCGTTCTGTTCCTGTATTCAGGAATAGGTATGATTCAGCCACTTAGTACTTTGATGTACAGGTTTTAATACAGTTAAAAATGAAATAAATGTTTATAGTGTTTACCTCTAGTTTTCTCACTGTTTTTTTCTACAAAAATTTGCTTGTACATACTATTTCATCAAAATAATCATATAGATAACTTGCATTCTTGCCTTTACGATTGACAAATATGTGGCCAGAATGTCCTTTTTGAATATTTATTCCCTTGGAGAAAAAAGATAGTATTACAGAAGAAAGCTCCTGAGGACCAGAGTAACACTTAATCTCCACAGATTTATTTTTAAATGCAGTGGTCTAATTATTTTGAATATTAATCAAGTTCCTAACACAGACATTGAGTTAGATTACTCTTAAGTAGTCTCTTTGGTAAAACCTAAGCAAGATATTATGTTTAATATCTAACCCACGGATGGCAAAGAGCATCTCGAGCCTCAGAGGGACAGGCTACCTGTTGACTGCTTACACCTCTAACTGGCCTAGAAGACAAGCAGATGGGGAACTATAAGGCTGGAAATAGATCTCCCTCTGCCGCACCCCCCCAAATCCTTTAATGTGCTATGAAAGAAGCTGGTTCAGTTTTTTTTTGTTTGTTTGTTTGTTTTTGTTTTTCTAAGTTGCCTAGCTAAATTATAGAAAGGATTAGTTTTTATTTAGTTGTAGACTCAAAAAGACAATTCACTCTGGCCTAGTATTTTAAAATATGGAGAAGTGATGGGTGGATGAAAAGTTTATAGGGGCGCCTGGGTGGCTCAGTCGGTTAAGCGACTGCCTTCGGCTCAGGTCATGATCCTGGAGTCCCGGGATCGAGTCCCACATCGGGCTCCCTGCTCGACGGGGAGTCTGCTTCTCCCTCTGACCCTCCTCCCTCTCATGCTCTCTGTCTCTCATTCTCTCTCTCAGATAAATAAATAAAAAAAAAAAATCTTAAAAAGAAAAGTTTATAAAGGAGTTAGTTTGGGAACATACAAGAAAGTGGATGAGAAGACAGATGCTCCAGTCCCTTCTTCAGGGACAGCACACTTGAGAGCGAAAGACTATGGTTTTATTTTGGTTACTCTGTTAATCCATTCCGGCTTAGTCTTTTTCTTGGTGCCTTTGCATATCACAGGAATAGATCTTACTATACGCGTGAGTAAACAGATAAATGGATAAAGAGGCTGGTATGGGACAAATTTTCCATAGATCTGTCCCAAGAGATGTATTGGCCTAGGCTATCATTTTAGCAATCAAGACATCTATAATTGAGTAGAAATGCCAATGAAAAATAAATGACCAAATGACAAAAATTGGTCCTATTTTACACTAATCAACAAGGTTTCCTAAATTACTTTGCTTTGGTATTTCATTATCCAGGTTTCTAAAAACTGTACCTGTACTAGTCTTTGGCTTCCATTTCTGCCCTTCGGCACTTCTCCCCTTTTCTGTCTATTTATGGTAATTTTCCCATAGTATTTTTACCTGTACATCTGACACTTTTGAGAACTCCATTATTGGACTGCTTAACATGTTCAAAACAGTATCTTAAGTGCTATAGGAACTAAACATTTAGTTGTACATGGATCACATGCACAAGTAACTACAATATCAATGAAGAAGTATGAGTTTAGTCATTTTGTCTTTGAACAAAAATGAATTAACCCCAACCTCGAATGAACAAGAAGTCTCATAGAGTAATTGGCATGTTAACAGTAAATGAAAAAAAAATGGATAGGGCTGGGAAATGAGAAGTTTGAAGAATAAGAACATTTTAGGGGGCGCCTGGGTGGCTCAGTTGGTTGAGCGACTGCCTTCGGCTCAGGTCATGATCCTGGAGTCCCGGGATCGAGTCCCGCATCGGGCTCCCTGCTCGGCAGGGAGTCTGCTTCTCCCTCTGACCCTTCCCCCTCTCATGCTCTATCTCATTCTCTCTCTCAAATAAATAAATAAAATCTTTAAAAAAAAAAAAAAA
>NW_027811226.1:0-279 GCF_054177405.1 Leptonychotes weddellii | reverse complement strand
ACCCTACAGAACACTAGCTGTGGAACTAGTCTAGTGGAAATCTGAGAAGACAGCTCAGAGTTGGATCTAATATCACTGTTCTTAAAGGTTTCGTGGTCAGGACTTTTAGATACAATTTCACGAACAGTTCTTACCAGGTGTAATGTGGTTCAGTGTTAGCCAAGCAGATGATGCAGCTACTGTGGTCAGTGTGAGAGTCCGGAACACGTTTAAAATCTAGGTCTTCGTGCTAGGGGAAGAAATAAAACTCCATTGGGAAGAAAAACCATCTTAGAGAAT
>NW_027811225.1:0-279 GCF_054177405.1 Leptonychotes weddellii | reverse complement strand
AACATTATCAGATGAAGGAAACCAAGAGAATCAGTGGACAACAGACCTACACTAAAAGAACACCTAGGGGTGCCTGGGTGGCTCAGGTCATGATCCCAGGGTCCTGGGATCTAGCCCTGCATCGGGCCCCCTGTTCAGTGGGGAGTCGGTTTCTCCCTCTCCATTCTCCTCTCCCCTCCACTCATGCACACATGAGCTCACACTCTCTCTCAAATAATTTTTTTTAAAGATTTTATTTATTTATTTGACAGAGAAAGAGAGAGACAGCAAGAGAGGGAA
>NW_027811224.1:0-279 GCF_054177405.1 Leptonychotes weddellii | reverse complement strand
AGAAGATATGATGGAGGCAAGCATATGGAAAATGTGCCAGATTACCTGTGTTAACCTCTTTGGAATCTAAGGTCTTTCCAAGAATTAGAGATTTGGGTTTTGTGCTCACAAAACCCTGACATTTAAAATAATTCTGACTTTCTCAGTGTTCCACTGAGGGTTGAGACACTGCAAATTAAGAGAACACATATTCATCTTTCTTTATTTATTTTTAAATTTTTTTATTGTTATGTTAATCACTATACATTACATCATTAGTTTTTGATGTAGTGTTCCATG
>NW_027811223.1:0-279 GCF_054177405.1 Leptonychotes weddellii | reverse complement strand
CCTCCTAGGACAGGTGTGACAGCAGTGCTCATGTGCCCTTCGCTGCGGGCACCCCCTCCCGGCGGCCGCCCCGTCCCCGGGGCTGCAACCCGTGTGCTCCTGCCCGCGCAGAGCTCCGGCCCTTCAGCTGAGGAGCCGAGCGGTGCGCCTCGCAGACACTGGGGTCTAAGAAAACCTCGTCGGGTGACTTGGTAACCGCACTCTTGTCCTCTTTCTCCGAGATTTTAGGGAGACCAGCGATGGCCCACGGATCCTGCGGAGAGACCAGTGTTGCTCGGT
>NW_027811222.1:0-279 GCF_054177405.1 Leptonychotes weddellii | reverse complement strand
AAAATACACAACACTTATTTTCATTAACACATCAACAAGGGATTATGGTATAGAATTAGCACCGACTGACTCAGTAGACGTAACGGAACGGATCAGAGTGGATAAAGGAAAATGTTTACTGAAGGATGAGCTAAAGATAGTGTGTGCCAGTGTGGTCCATGTTTCAGAGATCATATCCACAGCCGTAGCCTTAACGCTGTGCTTAGTTACCCCGCCCTCAGTCACCCCCCGCCCCACCCTGACCTTTCACAGAGCTTCAGGTGAGAACCATTCCAGATT
>NW_027811221.1:0-279 GCF_054177405.1 Leptonychotes weddellii | reverse complement strand
ATCCTGGATTGTTCAGACAAGCCGTGACCTTCAGGCATGTCTTAGCAACACAAATGCAGAAGTCAAATAAGGCTTGCAGGTATCCAGCCGCAACCAGAGGGAAGGGGTGGGGTGAGGGAGTGGGGGTGAGGGAGTGTGGGGACCAAGGGGTGTGTGGGCATGGGGATGAGCAGTGGGAATTTGAGCGTTCTGAAAGTGGGTGAGTGCGGTTGTGTGTGTGCCCGTGTGTGAGTGTGCGTGTGCGCTCATGTGACCAAGCAGAGGTCAGCTCTGGCAGGT
>NW_027811220.1:0-279 GCF_054177405.1 Leptonychotes weddellii | reverse complement strand
ATAAAATCTTTAAAAAAAAAAAGCTGATAAAATGAAATATAAAATCATTTTCCTGTTAAGATACCTTATTTTTTTTTTTTAAAGATTATTTATTTATTTATTTGACAGAGAGACACAGCGAGAGAGGGAACACAAGCAGGGGGAGTGGGAGAGGGAGAAGCAGGCTTCCCATGAGCAGAGAGCCCGACGCGGGTCTCGATCCCAGGACCCTGGGATCATGACCTGAGCCGAAGGCAGACGCTTAACTGATTGAGCCACCCAGGCACCCCAATATACCTT
>NW_027811219.1:0-279 GCF_054177405.1 Leptonychotes weddellii | reverse complement strand
GCGGAGCTGTTCTGGGCGTCTCTGCAGCTGTGGGGAGGTGGGCGACCCTCTTGTGGGCGACATCAGCTGCAGCACCTGTGCGCTGCAGGAGGCTCACCTCTCCGGGACGTACATCCAGACCACCTTCTCTGGTGTCGGAGAAAGCCCAGCTACATGGTCAGACGGTCAGACACACACCCTCCTACCTCCTGATGGACCCTGTGCACACCCCTACCTCCTTACAGAGCCCCTGTACACCCCCTACGTCCTCACGATGGAGCCCCTGCGCACCCCCTACTA
>NW_027811218.1:0-279 GCF_054177405.1 Leptonychotes weddellii | reverse complement strand
ATTTCCCGGCATTTGTCCCCTCTACCTGTCAGAGCCTGGGGGTGCTGGGCGCCCAGGGAACGGCTCGGCCCCAGGTGCTTGCTCACAAGCCTGCGGGCCCAGCAGCGCCAGCAGAGGTTCAGAGGGCTCCCCGTTTCCTGAGAGGATAGGACCGTTGGATCCTCCTGGATGTCGAATTCTGCTGGAAAATGTGGGGAAGAGGAGCTTTTTGTGTGCAGTCGACCCCCTTCAGGAGCCCAGGTTGGCCGTGCACCTTGCAGAGGGGCCACTCAGACTCGC
>NW_027811217.1:0-279 GCF_054177405.1 Leptonychotes weddellii | reverse complement strand
TCCATGAGCATGGAATGTTTTTCCATCTTTTTGTGTCTTCTTCAATTTCTTTCATGAGTGTTCTATAGTTCCTAGAGTAGAGATCCTTTACCCCTATTCCGAGGTAGCTTATGGTTTTTGGTGCTATTGTAAAGGAATTGATTCTCCAAATTCTCTTTCTACAGTTGCATTGTTAGTGTATGAGAAAGCAACTGATTCTGTACGTTGATTTTGTATCCTGCCACATTACTGAATTGCTGTATGAATTCTAGTAATTTGGGGGTGGAGTCTTTCGGATAT
>NW_027811216.1:0-2802 GCF_054177405.1 Leptonychotes weddellii | reverse complement strand
TTTTTTTTTTTTTAAGATTTTATTTATTTATTTGAGAGAGAGAATGAGATAGAGAGAGCATGAGAGGGGGGAGGGTCAGAGGGAGAAGCAGACTCCCTGCTGAGCAGGGAGCCCGATGTGGGACTCGATCCCAGGACTCCAGGATCATGACCTGAGCCGAAGGCAGTCGCTTAACCAGCTGAGCCACCCAGGCGCCCCTAAGTGTCTAACTCTTGATTTTGGCTCAGATCATGATGCCAGGGTTGTGAGATCGAGTCAGGCTCTGTACTGGGTGTGGAGCCTGCTTAAGATTCTCTCCCTCTCTCTCTCTCTCCCTCCGCCCCACCCCCGCCACTCTCTCTTAAAAAAAAAGGGCAATAATTCAGCTGTCAGGAACCATTAACATGTTTATTCCCTCAATAATTCCTTTCTTGAGAATTTACCTTAAAAAATAAGTCCATACAAGAAAAAAGTCATATACATGGAGAAATTTATTATTTATAAACCAAAAGCATTAAAAACAGTTTAAACATCCAAGAATAGAGAATGGTAAATGAGCTGCACTTTTTTTTTTTTTTTTAAAGATTTTATTTATTTATTTGACAGAGAGATAGCGAGAGCAGGAACACAAGCAGGGGGAGTGGGAGAGGGAGAAGCAGGCTTCCTGCCGAGCAGGGAGCCCGATGTGGGGCTTGATCCCAGGACCCTGGGATCACGACCTGAGCCGAAGGCAGACGCTTAACGACTGAGCCACGCAGGCGCCCCATGAGCTGCACTTTTACTTAGGGAAATGTTTCTATGTTATTAAGCGAAAAAAGAATCCTGACTAAAAATATATGTGTTTTTATCAGAAGTAAATATTGTATTTGTGAAAACAGTTCTGCTAGAGTATGCAGGTAGTTTTCAGTGTTTTTAAAAACAAAAAGGCCTTTTTAATTTTGTTTTTGTTTTCAAAATATAATACAAGCACACCAAATCAAAGCTCCTAAAATTATAAAGAGAGATAAAAGGGAGGTAGGGCCATAATTAATAAGTTACAATGTTGGGGGAAAAATCCAGGCTGTATTTTTGTAACTTGAAGGTAAACTATTTTATTTTCAATTGTTCTCCTTTTCCATAGGACCTCAGAAACGAGAAGAGTTATGATCTTCATTCACAAGAGGATAGGAAATTACACCATTTGAAAAACACTTTTTATATTAAATGCTAGTTTTTTCTGATCTGTCTTTACAACTGCTGATAAACTGGCTGGGCAGGTGTGCCACACCTTTTGATTCTGAGCATTTGATTTTGACTTCTGCGCACCAGTGGGCTCTGGATCTTTGGAGTTAAGGCTCTATTGGATTTGTACCTCAGAGGAAGACAAGTGGCTGATCTTTTGAGACTCTGTAAAGAGCAATCTTCTAACCAGAAGGGAAAATGGCAAAGGCAACTGGAAGGAAATGAGTCCTGTGGTGCCCACACCCAAGAGCACATACATGCTGTACTGCCACAGGAAGCCAACCAGCTAGAGCCACCATGTTCTTCCTTACCTCAGTTTACTGGCAGCGGAACTCAGTCTGCAGCCTGCGCTTTGGTGGCAGAAGCTTCTGTGTGGCAGAAGCCTTGTCCAAGGTCCACACACCTTGAAGTTTATGCCAGTGTGCTCCTGTGTCCTTTTGTTCTCTTCCCCAGCATTAGGTTCATTGTCGAATTGAAACCCAACCAACAATCATGTGTCTTCGGGGTTGGCTTGTGGCAAATTAATTTGGGGAACAGGATGGGTGGGTTGGGGTGAGGGTAGGGAAAATACCAGGAGTAGGAGGACTCTGAGGTGTTTGGGGGGGAGGTGAGGAAGACAGAAATTGGCCATTCTCTTTTATAAACCATTAGTACCATGTGACTAATTTGAAATGAAAACGATTCTTATTCCCCACCCAGCCCCAGTAAACTTTTTAGGTAATTGTTTTGTAAACAATTTTTGTATTTGTGAAAGTCTTTGCTTTTTCTTCCCACTTTCTAAAAAAATGTCTGTTATTGATTTCCTTACTGAATACAGCCATAGTGAGCCCCTCTGGCTATCCATCTCACAGGGCTTGGGGCTCCCTCAGGAAGGTCATGGCATCATCCATCCCTCTACTCTTGGGGAAGGAGGGGGGTTCCTCTCTCAGACTCAGGCAAAGTTGGCTTTGACTTTTCTCCATGAAGGACTCCCAGAGCTGAGAACAGGAGAGGTGTTGACTGTGTAATTCGTGTTTCTCTGTACACTGTTCTATATTCCTTTTAGTTTAGCGCTGTGAGTTGCCTTTGGTTTGCCAAAATTGCTGGTGCACCACCTGTTCTGACTGCACGTAATCACATCTTGAAGCAGCATTAGCACTTTAGTCACTGCTTTTAGTGTCTTTAGCAGCACAGAACAGACCTTCTGGAGTAGCCTCTCCTGGTGAGTAGGCAATGTGGGATGCACCCGCAAGGGAGTCTTCTGGTGTGTTGTTGGCTTGCATGAGCGTGAGGTTCTCGGTCCTTCCCTCCATCTGCCTAGGCTGCAGAGTACAGCAGCGAGAGCACTCCCATGGACTGCACCTCCTTCCGGTGCAAACTGTTTTTGTCTCTAATATTTTTGCCTCCTTTTTAAAAATGTGAGGAAGGGGGCGCCTGGGTGGCTCAGTTGGTTAAGCGACTGCCTTCAGCTCAGGTCATGATCCCAGGGTCCTGGGATCGAGTCCCGCATCGGGCTCCCTGCTCTGCGGGGAGCCTGCTTCTCCCTCTCCCACTCCCCCTGCTTGTGTTCCCTCTCTCGCTGTGTCTCTCTCTGTCAAATAAATAAATAAAATCTTTAAAAAA
>NW_027811215.1:0-279 GCF_054177405.1 Leptonychotes weddellii | reverse complement strand
AGAGTGAGATGGGCATGAGGGTATTTATTTTCAAGTTTCTCTTGAAGCATAACATACACACAGAGAAGTGTATTAGTCAGTTTATGGCTGACTGATTATTAATATGGTGAACACAAAAATCTTACAAGGCTCAGATCAAGAAACAGAGGGTCATACTTCAGAAGCCCTTAAAATCCCCTTCCAGTCACAATCCTGAATGGTGAAGATTTCTGTTGGAGAAAGTGACATTAGAAGAGAGACCCAAATAAAGGAAGGGAACAAGTGAGCTGTGTGGGTGTG
>NW_027811214.1:0-279 GCF_054177405.1 Leptonychotes weddellii | reverse complement strand
GGTGGACATTTTTTGCATGCTTATATGCTATTTGTTGTTCTTTCATGGATTCACTCTTCAGATCTTCGGTCATTTACTTAACTTTGCTTATCAATTTGTAGGAGCGATTTATAGAGGGAGAATAAGCTTATTCTCTTAGTAAGTGGTACTAAGCATTAGGTACCAGCATTGAAGCCAGGTGGCAAGACAAGCAGAATCTCCTTTTTGACTCCTAAAAACTCTGCCTTACAGTTTTCAACCCCCACTGTAGAGACCACAAGCCCGAGACACAGAAATGGA
>NW_027811213.1:0-279 GCF_054177405.1 Leptonychotes weddellii | reverse complement strand
TTATCTAAGCTCTATGTATTTGTAGTCTTTCCAGATTTTTTCTTGGTTGACTTCTAGTTTCAGCATTGTGGTCAGAGAAGGTGCGCGGTATGATATCAATATTCTTGAATTTGTTGAGGCCTGTTTTGTGGCCTAATATGTGATCTATTCTGGAGACTGTCCCATGTGCACTTGAAAAGAATGTGTATTTTGCTATTTTAGGATGGAATGTTCTGAATATATCTGTGAAATCTATCTGGTTCAGCGTGTTATTCAAAGCCTCTGTTTCCTTGTAAACTT
>NW_027811212.1:0-279 GCF_054177405.1 Leptonychotes weddellii | reverse complement strand
GTGGAAACTTTCTCCCGGCAGTACACTAGGGACAAACCTAGGGCTTACATTATTTGTTTCTCATCTCTCAGGAGTCACACTCCCTCACTGCTTGATGTCCACTGTCTTGAGAACCACAGTTTTATATATGTTGTCCATGTTCCCCCGAGAAACTCCAAATGAATCCTGTCAGAAGTTGAAGTCCCTATATTACCTTCTAGAATGAAATCTAAAATCAAAAAAAATTCTCAATTCTGAAACCTATCTGGTCAGAGGGATTTGGATAAGGGATTGCAGACC
>NW_027811211.1:0-279 GCF_054177405.1 Leptonychotes weddellii | reverse complement strand
AGTCTTAGTATTTTTAATGGTAGAGTTCTGTTTGAAATGGATTAATCTCTGATGTCCCTGATACAGCATCTACCAAGTTGTTATTTATTTATTTATTTATTTATTTATTTATTTTCATTCTTCGGGAGAGAGAAAGATAGAGCATGTGGGGAAGGGAGTGGGGGGAGGAAGAGAGGGAGGGAGAGAGAGAACCTCAAGCAGACTCCACACCCAATGTGACTCAATCTCACAACCCTGAGATTATGACCCGAGCTGAAATCAAGAGTTGGACACCCAACT
>NW_027811210.1:0-279 GCF_054177405.1 Leptonychotes weddellii | reverse complement strand
AAACAATGAATCATGGAACACTACATCTAAAACTAATGATGTAATGTATGGGGATTAACATAACAATAAAAAAATTTTTTAAAAAAAGGGAGGTGCATATAGCTATGCCCACACCCAGAATGCCACAGCAGCACGTGGCTAGGAAGGGTCAACCCAGGTGTGATCTGACCCCCTCTGTTCCAGATGTACCCAAAGCCCAGATTTCAATGAACTAGAATACAGGACACCCTCCCAGGCCAGGAGACAGCGGCCATGCTACTCCTTCGTCATCCACAGAGG
>NW_027811209.1:0-279 GCF_054177405.1 Leptonychotes weddellii | reverse complement strand
CAGCCAAGTATTACAATCTCTAAAGGGAGTTGCTGTGAAGAACTGATGTCCCTCTGGCTGTTCATTCTCTTCACATATTTACATTCCCAGTCCCTGTAACTTCATTCCTAGGTCTCTTTATCTGAGGTCTTGGGAAAATGTCCTGTTCAGCTGACTCTGCTGGTATCTCCTTATTGGGCAGGACAAGTGGGAAACCTTAAACACATTTATCCCTACTTAGACTCAGTACCCAGTAATTTTCTACTCCTAGCCCTTCCTCTCCTCTCTCCCCCTAGGGTC
>NW_027811208.1:0-279 GCF_054177405.1 Leptonychotes weddellii | reverse complement strand
TACTGAGATTTGAGGATTGTTTGTTAAAAGAAATTTGGTACCTCTTTAGAATCTGGCACAGTGCCTGGCACATGGCAGGCATCAATAAATGTCTGCAGAAGTGAATTCCCAAAGCAAGTTCTTTACAAAATTTGCATAGTGTTCAAGCCTCGTCTCCATTTTTTGGTGTTATCTTAAGAATGCAGACTAGGGAGGGGCGAAGCAAGATGGCGGAGGAGTAGGAGACCTGGATTTCGTCTGGTCCCAGGAATTCAGCTGGATAGGGATCAAACCATTCTG
>NW_027811207.1:0-279 GCF_054177405.1 Leptonychotes weddellii | reverse complement strand
AAACAATGAATCATGGAACACTTCATCTAAAACTAATGATGTAATGTATGGGGATTAACATAAGAATAAAAAAAAATAAAAAAAAAGAAGTAGGTGACCTTTCATTTTCTGTAGTAAGCACATCTCTGAAGGGTTGTGTGTCTGTAAAACTGAGATAATCATAGAACCAACCTTATAGGTTATGGTAAGGATTAAATAAGGAATCCACATAAATGCCTCTGTCAAACTGTAAGCTCTCAATAAATACTATTATTGTGCGAAAAACTGAAAAAAAAAAAA
>NW_027811206.1:0-279 GCF_054177405.1 Leptonychotes weddellii | reverse complement strand
TGCTCTAACAGATCATTATGAAATCTGTAAGTTAGAAAAGCTTTCCAACTTCCTTTCCAACTTCCTAACTTTTATTATTATTTTTTTTTGGACTTTCTTTATTAGACTTAGAGCCAAACTAGAAAGTTGAATAGAAATGGTATGAGAGCAAACATTTTTACTTTTTTCCTTCTCTCAGGAAAAAAAAAATAAATAAATAAAAGTAAAGGTTTTAATATTTTACCATTGTGTTAGGAGACCAGAGAACCAATAGGATACATATATCTCCTTTTTATATAT
>NW_027811205.1:0-2802 GCF_054177405.1 Leptonychotes weddellii | reverse complement strand
TTTCTCTGCTTGACTTATCTCACTTAGCGTAATCTCCTCCAGTGCCATCCATTTTGATGTAAAAGTTGGGTATTCATCCTTTCTGATGGCTGAGTACTATTCCATTGTATATATGGACCACATCTTCTTTATCCATTCATCTGTTGAAGGGCATCTTGGCTCTTTCCACAGTTTGGCTATTGTGGACATTGCTGCTATGAACATTGGGGTGCATGTGGCCCTTCTTGTCACTACATCTATATCTTTGGGGCAAATGCCTAGACTACAGAACACTTACGAGAGAAATTGAAGAAGACACAAAAAGATGGAAAAACATTCCATGCTCATAAATCGGAAGAATAAATATGGTTAAAATGTCTATGCTACCCAGAGCAATCTATACTTTCAAAGCCATCCCAATCAAAATACCACTGGCATTTTTCAAAGTGCTGGAACAAACAATCCTAAAATTTGTATGGAACCAGAAAAGACCCCGAATCACCAAGGAAATGTTGAAAAAGAAAAACAAAGCTGGGGGCATCACGTTGCCTCATTTCAAGCTATATTACAAAGCTGTGATCACCAAGACAGCATGCTAGAATGCTTCTTGAACAGGTGTTCGGCTAGTCCTCCATAGTGTAGCCTTCTTGTCCTTCACCCCAAATCCAGGATTGCCTAGTGACTTTCAGGATTCTTGGGAAAAAAATAAGTTGGTTCTGAATTGTCCCATTAAGGATTTATGATTCAGATCTCTTGCCTGTATTAGGCATTTACACTCATTCATATGCTTTCCAGCTTACAAAATTGTGATACTATTGTCTTTTTTCTCTTTCTTTTCACTTTTGTGGGTTAATGACTTTTAAAAATTCATTTTATTGTTGGCTGGTAGAATTTCATTAGGTAATAAAATAGATATGTGTAGATATGTGTATCAATCAATCCCCACCTTAATTTCTACTCACTTTCAGCTTTTTTTGAAATATGTTGGGGCAGTTATACTAACCAACACCATTACAATATCTGGCAGTGTTAATATTCAATACACATTTGCTAAATTAACTAATACATGAAGAATGAATGAATAAAGAAAACTTGACTGTCTTTCTAATGATATTGATGAGCAAATTAGTAAATATAATAGTAAATAGAAGCATTTGGGAACATATGTGGACTATTTGCCACTTGCAATTGAAAGTTAAAATTTGAAAGAACACGTATTTATGAACAATGAACAGATGGCTGTAGATATGAAGTTAAAAATAGGATTTTAAAATTCTCATTGTTGAAGACATTGGATCTTACAGTACTCAAAATAATGTAGTTAGCAAAACATTCTTATTTGATCAGAATAATTTAAACTTAAATACCAGAAGAGGTAATATTAAAAATAAAAATAACCACCACAAACTAGATTTTATAAGGGAAAGAGGTATGTCATATTAATAATCATTGTATAGAGAATGCATAGGAAATGCATATAGAGAAATGCATATAGAGAAATGAATATTGATGTGTGGAGCTTCAATAACTGTTTACCAAAACTGCAAATAAAATGAGGACCTGATATTTTAGTAGAAGTGGGTAGATATGTCCTCATGGTTATACCAGAAATTCAGTGGAATAGTATTCATAATTAGAATATGGCTGTTACTTTTTTTTTTTTGGCCTTGAATAAGTTCTTTTTTTTTATAATTATGTTATGTTAGTCACCATACAGTATATCATTAGTTTTTGATGTTGTGTTCCATGATTCATTGTTTGTGTGTAACACCCAGTACTCCATGCAATACATGCCCTCCTTAATACCCATCACCAGGCTAACCCATTCCCCCACCCCCCTCCCCTCTAAAACTCTCAGTTTGTTTCTCGGAGTCCATAGTCTCTCATGATTCGTCTCCCCCTCTGATTCCCCCCCCTTCATTTTTCCCTTCCTTCTCTTAATGTCCTCCATGCTCTTCCTTATGTTCCACAAATAGTGAAACCATATGATAATTGACTTTCTCTGCTTGACTTATCTCACTTAGCGTAATCTCCTCCAGTGCCATCCATGTTGATGCAAAAGTTGGGTATTCATCCTTTCTGATGGCTGAGTACTATTCCATTGTATATATGGACTACATCTTCTTTATCCATTCATCTGTTGAAGGGCATCTTGGCTCTTTCCACAGTTTGTGGACATTGGCTATTGTGGACATTGCTGCTATGAACATTGGGGTGCATGTGTCTCTCCTTTTCACTACATCTGTGTCTTTGGGGTAAATACACAGTAGTGCAATTGCTGGGTCATAGGGTAGCTCTATTTTTAATTTTTTGAGGACCCTCCACACTATTTTCCAAAGTGGCTGAACCAACTTGCATTCCCACCAACAGCATACGAGAGTTCTCCTTTCTCCACAACCTCTCCAACATTTGTTGTTTCTTGCCTTGTCCATTTTTGCTATTCTAACTGGTATAAGGTGGTATCTCAATGTGGTTTTGATTTGAATTTCCCTGATGGCTAATGATGATGAACATTTTTTCATGTGTCTGTTAGCCATTTGTATGTCTTCTTTTGAGAAGTGTCTGTTCATGTCATCTGCCCATTTTTTGACTCAAATATTTGTTTTTGGGTGTTGAGTTTGAGAAGTTCTTTACAGATCTTGGATATCAGCCCTTTGTCTGTAGTGTCATTTGCAAAAATCTTCTCCCATTCCGTGGGCTGCCTCTTTGTTTTGTTGACTGTTTCCTTTACTGTGCAGAAGCTTTTTATCTTGATTAAGTCCCAAAAAGTTCATTTTCCCTTTTGTTTCCCTTGCCTTTGGAGACGTGTCTTGAAAGAAGTTG
>NW_027811204.1:0-279 GCF_054177405.1 Leptonychotes weddellii | reverse complement strand
ATTATAAATTATAAACATATGCATTCAGTTTTCTCTCCCAGAGTCCTCGTATCATTGAACCTGGAAGTAGGGTGGGTGCCCCCCTTCCGAAGTTAGTCGGAATACATTTATCCTGCCTGCTAGAAAAAATAATCTAATATATGCTTTTTTCCTTTAAAATTTTTAACTGAGGTGAAAGTCACGTAACGTAAAATTAAAGTGCATAAAAACATAAAATAACATAAAAAATAAAGTGGCATTGAGTGCAGTCACAGTGTTGTGAAGTTACCACCTCTACCA
>NW_027811203.1:0-279 GCF_054177405.1 Leptonychotes weddellii | reverse complement strand
AGGAAGGTACACCAAGTTATCGGCCACATAAGCAAAGAAGCCACCGTGGAATGTTCTAGCAAAGCAGAGCCCCCAGGGGCTGCAGCCCCAGCCCACCTCACGGAGCAGAGAAATAGCAGCTGAAGCCAGTGGATCCACAGTGCACTGTGAGAGAATACAGTCGTGGTTGTTGACAGCCACCCCTTTGGGGGTGATGTGTTACTCCAACAGATAATCACAACTCTGACTTAAATCTTTTCTTACTGGGGCGCCAGCTGAGCGTCTGCCCTCGGCTTGGGT
>NW_027811202.1:0-279 GCF_054177405.1 Leptonychotes weddellii | reverse complement strand
GAGTTGAAGAAATATTTGAAGAAATAATGACCAAGAATTTTCTAAAATAAAAACAGATACCAAACTGCAGACATAGGAAGATTATATAAAACCAGGCAGGATAAATAATAACAACAACAAACCTATACCTAGGCATATAGGTTTGTTGTTCTTTATAGATTTTGGATACTAGCCCTTTATCTGATATGTCATTTGCAAATATCTTCTCCCACTCTGTTGGTTGTCTTTTGGTTTTGTTGACTGTTTCCTTTGCTGTGCAAAAGCTTTTTATCTTGAAGT
>NW_027811201.1:0-279 GCF_054177405.1 Leptonychotes weddellii | reverse complement strand
AATGAGATAGAGCGAGAGCATGAGAGGGGGGAGGGTCAGAGGGAGAAGCAGACTCCCTGCTGAGCAGGGAGCCCGATGCGGGACTCGATCCCAGGACTCCAGGATCATGACCTGAGCCGAAGGCAGTCGCTTAACCAACTGAGCCACCCAGGCGCCCCGAAAGGCAACAGTCTTGAGACTCAAACTCACCAAAAGAATACGATTTATTGGATGCAATTTCTTATTTAGAATTCTACAACTCTGGTCTTTTTTTATTTTTCAAAACAGGTATACTATTTG
>NW_027811200.1:0-279 GCF_054177405.1 Leptonychotes weddellii | reverse complement strand
TCTCCCACTCCCCCTGCTTGTGTTCCTTCTCTCACTGTGTCTCTCTCTGTCAAATAAATTAAAAAATCTTTAAAAAAAAACACTTCACATATGAAATGCCCCTCTTAAAATCTTCAGTGGCATTACATATCTGAGGGGTTGTGATCCAAACTATTTAGCTTGGCAATAATGAGTGGCTTAGCATTAATCTACAGTTTTATTTGTCACAATTCCCAAGTCCAACTCCCCATCATGACCTCATTCTTATGCCCCTGTTAATGTGTTTCTGAGAACACTGTT
>NW_027811199.1:0-279 GCF_054177405.1 Leptonychotes weddellii | reverse complement strand
GTTAAATAGGCTTTTTGCAGAAAAAACATCCAAGCCCTCTTAACATTTAAATGGCACAAAACAGTGCATTTTGTCTCTCAGGCAACCAACAAACTAGATTCCACTTCCAGGTTAGAAAAAAATGTGAATGTTCTTCAGGGATGGTTTGAACCTAACGCACATATATATCAGGGATCACATTTCTCAACCCCAAATCCCAATCAGGCTGTTAGAAATGTAAACAGACTCAGAACATTGTGATTATATACTACAGTTCCCAAACAGCCCGAGCTGACTAAT
>NW_027811198.1:0-279 GCF_054177405.1 Leptonychotes weddellii | reverse complement strand
CCCATAGTTTGTTATTATTACTTTCCTTAATCTTGTACCTCTGAATGTATCTGAAACTCACATCAGATCAAACTGTGCTCATATTGTGCTCCCAGAAGATTATCCCAGTCTTTCTATCCTAAGTGCCCATGTATGTGCTTTTGTTGTTGCTTTTTGTCTGAAACGTTATGCATCATTTTCTCTGCTTAATAAATGGTACGGTTCTAATGCCCAAAACTATGGGCCAAGGACAGATAACCTTTGACACTCAGCACAAGCATTTCTTAATGATTCTTTAAA
>NW_027811197.1:0-279 GCF_054177405.1 Leptonychotes weddellii | reverse complement strand
AGGAGCCCGATGTGGGACTTGATCCCAGGACCCTGGGATCATGACCTGAGCCTAAGGCAGATGCTTACCCGACTGAGTCACCCAGATGCCCCACGGACCCTACCTTTTTTAAATAAATATTTTTAAGAAGAAAATTTACTATCACTGCCATAATTGGGAAACTAATATAATTTGCCACAATTAGTAGTTAAGGCCACAGGTTCCTATTATAATGAAAAGAAATCCATAAAAATCAGCATATACCACTGTCAAATGTGCTAAATTTAACATAACACATCT
>NW_027811196.1:0-279 GCF_054177405.1 Leptonychotes weddellii | reverse complement strand
CCATGTACATGAGTAACAAAACAAGTAGAATGTGTAGTGATGTGAACACAGTTTTAAAGTCTACTTGTCTAGACTTGTGAACACCCCCATGATAGGTAGGAGAGCCCAGAGGGAGCTGGGAGAAATCAGCTGCAAATCATGTAGCCCATTAATCCCAAAGAGTTGGAGGACACCCTCAAAGGACCCAAGTGAGGTCACAATGATTCAAGGGTTATTCAGTTTGAATATTATCAAAGACTTTTGCTTCTCTTCCTCCTTGGTCATTTGACTTCATATTAG
>NW_027811195.1:0-279 GCF_054177405.1 Leptonychotes weddellii | reverse complement strand
GCACAAACAATGAATCATGGAACACTACATCTAAAACTAATGATGCAATGTATGAGGATAATATAAGAATAAAAAAATTAAAAACAAAACAAAAAAACAACAAAAAAATAAAAATAAAATGTAAGCCACATAGAGTTGGTTAACATTTAATATAAACCCATATTTTTTTTTTTGTATTTAATAAAATGAACAAAGAGAAGATCAAGCTTTGAACCAGGAAGTGAAACACTCAAAGTTGTTTGGGTTTCCAGGCAGAAAATCCAAATCTAATAGTTCATG
>NW_027811194.1:0-2802 GCF_054177405.1 Leptonychotes weddellii | reverse complement strand
GTGAGGAATGAAGGTCAAGGAGCTAACAGGCAATAATCAAAAGATACCCTGTGATGACTAATTCGAATATACACATGTGAAAATGGCAAGAATAAAAGGGAGAAATGGCCATTCTAAGTAGAAAATGATACGAATCCTTGGAAATTTAGAAGAATAATCCATGGA
Organism: Leptonychotes weddellii; assembly: GCF_054177405.1. NCBI lineage: Eukaryota > Metazoa > Chordata > Mammalia > Carnivora > Phocidae > Leptonychotes > Leptonychotes weddellii. The sequence goes on along the minus strand of NW_027811194.1, from coordinate 2,637 downwards.
AACATCACAAGTAAAAGATAATGATAGAAGTAGTCCGAGTTCTACCTGTGTCTGCAGTGGAAGCTGTCCACTCACCAAGGTAACAAAATGGTTCTGAAGTTCTTGTGTTCTCTGTGTGCACACAGAGACCAGAAGGTTCTACTGGATCCATGAGAATCCTCAGGCTGAGATCCTGGATGGGAGGAGCCTTCCACCTGCAGGGAATAACTAATTATCTTTCAGTTGCTAATATCAGCTCAATTTGTATGACCTCGACCATCGAAGGTTGAATCCTAAGGACATTGTGATGGATCAAGGAGCACCAGCCTTAGGGAATCATTTAGGTCAGGAGGGTGCAGTCTCATGACAGGATTACTGCCCTTATACCACAGGACTGGGAAAGCTCCCTGCACCGTGACCCCATGTGAGGTGACAGGGAAAGAACACACTAGGATATGGGGGCCCTCCAGACACCAAATCTGTCTGCACCTTGACCTGGACTTCCCACAATCCAGAACTGTGAGAAATGAGTGTCTGTTGTTTAAAACCACCCAGTCCTTCTACATTGTTACAGCAGCTGGAACAGACTGAGACATGAAGGACACATGAACCCAAGCACTGATGCTCTGGCATTTCCCTGCTGCATTTGTTGGGAAAAGTACCTGATAAATTCCTTCAGTGAGGTTCAAGGGTGGATTTCTCACATGTTCTCTCCTGCAGATAGGACTAACCAGTTGACTATCCTAGGACTATGTGAGAAGATACAGTGGGCACACAGAGGGAGAAACTTGGTACAAGGGAGTCAGGGTTTCCTAGAGTATGTGGAACTTTAATTTAAGGATGCTGTTTTTTGAATCTTCCAGAAGATGTGGATGTGATCACCATGTGAGATTTGAGTCTGATCATCACTTTACAGAGTTGTGTTGTACTGAAAGCCCTGGGGTTAAGCACCTTTGTTCCCTTGCATCTTTCAGGATTCTTTCCTTGTCTTTGATATATTTTGTGAGTTTGACTACAAAATGCCTTGGAGATAGTCAGCTTTTGTTGAATTTAATAGGAGTTCTATGTACTACTTGGATTTTGACGTCTGTGTCCTTCTGCATATTAGAGAACCCTTTGGCTATTATTGTATGGAATAAAGCTAATCCCCCTTTTTATCTCTCTTCATCTTCTGTAACTCTTATTATACAAATGTTATCATGTTTTAATAAGTCACTGAATTCCCTAAGTCTACCTTCATGGCCCACTACCTTGGTTTCCCTCTTCTTTTCACTCATTTTCTATAATTTTATCTTGTATACCACAGATTCGCTCCTCTCCTTCATCCATCCTCATTTTATATGGCCTCCACTTGGGATTGCATCTTGGATTTAATTGTTTGTGGGTTTTTGTTGTTGTTGTTTTAATTGGGCCTGATTCAATTTTAGTTCATTTATCACTGCAGTAAGGGATTCTCTGGTGTCTTCTATCCTTTTTTCAAGCCCACTTTGTATCCTAAAAGCATTGCTTTAAGTTCTAGTTCAGACATGATACTTATATTTCTATCGATTAAAAGCCTGGCCATAAGATTTACATCCTATTCATTCCTCTGGGGTAAACTTTTCCATACTTTCATTTTTATTTCAGAAAATAAAAAAAGAAAGGGGTAAAAAAATCAAGAAGTGAAGATCCTGGGTTTGTTTTGGTCTGCTTCTAAAAAAGAATAAAGGTCACAAAATAAATTAAAAAAATATAAAATAAAATAAAGTAAAAATAGAAGAAATAAATATATATTTAGAAAAAAATAAGAAAAATTAACAATAAAAATAAAGAAGGAAGAATTGGAAATTAAATAAAAAAATAAAAATAAAAAAACTTAAGAATAAAAGTAGAAAGAAAGCAAGATCCTACTTCCCCTAGAGCTGAAACTTCATAGCACTCAATGATCATTAGACTTGGTGAGATGGCATAGATTCTGCTGATCTCAGGGAGGTGCCTGTTGTGATTATTCTCAGGGATTTTGGCCTAGTGGAAATGCACATCTTGGGAGCAGGGTGCAGGTCTTGATGTAACTGGCTCTGACTTCCAATAGGTAGAGCTGTTTTGCACTGATGGGTGGGTTAAATATGGCATCTGCTCTCTAAAGTGTTGAAAGTTCGCACCCTGCACTCTTCATTGAGCCTTCACAGAAGAGCAATCAACCCTTTTCTGTGCCCGGTTTCCATCAGAACCCTGTGTTCACCCTGCTTGTGTGGGAGCTTCTCTATCTCAGGCACATGACTGGGTTTCAATGCTTCAAAATTAGGGACTCCCACGGGGTGGACCCATGCTATTCTCCAAGGGAGGGTCTCATAGCCTTTTTGCCTTTTGCCTGCAGGTCTCAGGGAAGAGGTCCCATGGCCACACAGTGGTTCACCGTTTATGGCAAAGCAGAACAGAAAGCCTGCACTTAGACTCACTGTTCGACCAGGTTTCAGGCTCCTATGCCTAGTAACTGTGCATCAAATTGGTGCCAAACATTCTTCTTATGACTCAGGGTTGCCTCGGACCCTGTATTTCTGTCTCACTTTGCCACTTCAGCACCTTTATTCCAGGCACATCCCCACAGTAGCGGACTTCTAAAAGTTCAGGTTTTGCTCTCTGCTGCTATAATACATTGTCGGTAGCTGCAGGAGGCAC
>NW_027811193.1:0-279 GCF_054177405.1 Leptonychotes weddellii | reverse complement strand
CTGCTTCTCCCTCTGACCCTCTCCTCTCTCACGCTGTTTCTCTCTCGCTCGCTCTCTAATAAATAAATAAATAAAAATCTAAAAAAAAAAAAAAAAAAGCAAAGGAGCTGACTTGTTTTTCTTCATTACACAGAAATGTTACATGCTTATTTTAATGCATTCCAATGTTACAAACATAAAATGTAGAGAGGGGAAATTTGGATTGGAGTTTTTAACACAGTCGGTAGCCCTTCCTATAAACCTTGCCAATGTCAAGAGCGTCTTAAGGAATGTTAACTA
>NW_027811192.1:0-279 GCF_054177405.1 Leptonychotes weddellii | reverse complement strand
AGGCATTAAGTTCCTTGACATAGGTCTTGGCGATGATCTTTTGGATTTGAGGCCAAAAGCAAAGGCAACAGAAGCAAAAGTAAACAAGTGGGAATACATCAAACTAAAAAACTGCACATCAAAGGAAATCATCAACAATGTGAAAAGGCAGCCTATGGAATAGAAGCTATTTTGCAAATCACATATCTGATAAGGGGTTTGTAGCCTGAATATATAAAGATATCATACAACTCAATAGCAAAAAATAATCTGATTAAAAATTGGGCAGAGGAACCGAAT
>NW_027811191.1:0-279 GCF_054177405.1 Leptonychotes weddellii | reverse complement strand
GGGATGGGATGGGATGGGATGGGATGAGAAGGGATGGGATGGGATGGGATGGGATGAGAAGGGATGGGATAGGATGGGATGGGATGGGATGGGATGGGATGGGATGAGAAGGGATGGGCACTCAGAGAGGTGGCAGCTCTTAGAATCAAATCCCGGCCCTGTGCTCTGCTCTGAGCCTCGAGGACCACAGAGTCAGGGTGCCCAGGGAAACCCAGTGTGACAGGTACAGAGGTCTTAGCCCTCCCTGCATTCCCAGGGAAGGCAGGACCCCCTGCGTAG
>NW_027811190.1:0-279 GCF_054177405.1 Leptonychotes weddellii | reverse complement strand
CTATCACCACTCACGCCTTACTCCAGAGGCCACTGCTGCTCTCAGACTCATTCACCCTCAAACTAACAATATTCTCAGTATTTATAGTTCGTTAACTTTAATATTTCGAGCTTGCACTGCACTGTGGTTCAAAAATGTAGTTACGGGTGCCTGGGGGGCTCACTTGGTTGGGCCACTGCCTTCGGCTCAGGTCATGATCCGGGAGTCCTGGGATCGAGTCCCGCGTCAGGCTCCCTGCTCGGCGGGGAGTCTGCTTCTCCCTCTGGCCCTCCCCCCTCC
>NW_027811189.1:0-279 GCF_054177405.1 Leptonychotes weddellii | reverse complement strand
CACTGTATTCTTTCCGCTCCTCTGGACTCCACTCTTGTAGTCATTCTTTTCTTTAATTTTTTCTTTGTACATAATTATAGTAGCTGATTTAAAGTCTTTGTCTAGAAAGTATAACACCAGGACTTCCTCAGACAGTTTCTTTTTTTTTTTATTATGTTATGTTAATCACCATACATTACATCATTAGTTTTTTTTTGTTGTTCTTTTTTTGGTTCAATTTTTTAAAAAATTTTTTATTGTTATGTTAATCACCATACATTACATCATTAGTTTTTGATG
>NW_027811188.1:0-279 GCF_054177405.1 Leptonychotes weddellii | reverse complement strand
CTCTTTGTGCTGTAAAGTTCAAAGTTTTGATAAATGCATGATGTCATGGAGTGCCTGGGTGGCTCAGTGGGTTAACCCCAGGGCTCTTGATTTCAGCTCAGGTCATGATCTTGGGGTCATGGGATGGAGCCCTGCAGCTGGGCTCCGTACTCAGCGGGGAGTCTGTTGGAGATTCTCTCCCTCTGCCTCACTGTGCTTGCGTGCTCTCTCTGCCTCTCTCTCAAATAAATAAATAAATCTTTAAAACAATGCATAATGTCATGTGTCCCCCATTACAGC
>NW_027811187.1:0-279 GCF_054177405.1 Leptonychotes weddellii | reverse complement strand
TAGGAGGGTTCCCCTTTCTCCGCATCCCCGCCAACATTTGTCATTTCCTGACTTGTTAATTTTAGCCATTCTGACTGGTGGAAGCACAGGTTTTTGATGTAGCTTGTTTGGAGACATCTGGAGTGCCTCAGTAACCTTGTGTCTCTTTGTGAAATGGTGACCAACCTGGAAGCGTCAAATTTTAGTTACTTCCCATTTTTCCCTGTGTCACTTCCCTCTCTCTTCACCCTTTATGCCCTGGCATCATACCTCCCAATGACATTTTCACACTTCAGCCTT
>NW_027811186.1:0-279 GCF_054177405.1 Leptonychotes weddellii | reverse complement strand
ATGGGCGCCTGGGTGGCTCAGTCGGTTAAGCGACTGCCTTCGGCTCAGGTCATGATCCTGGAGTCCCTGGATCGAGTCCCGCATCGGGCTCCCTGCTCGGCAGGGAGTCTGCTTCTCCCTCTGACCCTCCCCCCTCTCATGTGCTCTCTCTCATTCTCTCTCTCTCAAATAAAGAAATAAAATCTTTAAAAAAAAAAAATAAAACAGTAGAAATTATCAAGTGAATTGCATGCAGAAGGGGCATGTTCATGAAACTTTTCTGTTTTTTGTGTGTGTGTA
>NW_027811185.1:0-279 GCF_054177405.1 Leptonychotes weddellii | reverse complement strand
TGACAAGCAAAGAGAACTTTTAAATCCCTGCAATCCTCGCCACCTTTCGTGAAGCAAGTGGAAGGGAGACAGAGTTTGCTGCCTTCTGGAAGGTTCTGGAAGGAAGTAGGGAGAGGCAGCCGGGATAGCTGCCCCTGAGTTGTGTGGCCACAGGCTGTCAGGGAGGGGTGAGCGCAAGGAGCCCCCATCGTCACCCCACCCCAGGTGGCTCCAGCGGAGAAGCAGCGCCAAAGCCCCCTGCGCCAAGAGCCCTCCCACCCCTGTGCGGGGCCCACGTAG
>NW_027811184.1:0-279 GCF_054177405.1 Leptonychotes weddellii | reverse complement strand
TAGAACTAATGATGTAATGTATGGGGATTAACATAAGAATAAAAAAACAAACAAACAAACAAAAAAAAACCTGTTTCACGTAAGTTAAAAGAAAACAGGTGAGTGAGGAAACACACTCACATACACCTGTACATATGTCTTAGAAATATTTATTTAAGTAACCAGCTTTATATATCACATATGTCTAACAGGATGAGAGCACTGTTTTAGGAATATGAACATAATAGTAGGAAGTATGGATCAGAATCCAGAATATGACTAAAGTATTTAGACCAGTTC
>NW_027811183.1:0-2803 GCF_054177405.1 Leptonychotes weddellii | reverse complement strand
CACTCATGCAGCTACTTACTTCAGCTAACATGTTTACTGAATGCCTATGATAGCCAAGTGTTATAGAAGGTTCTGAGCCTCTAACAGCAGGTGAAACAGATGCTTGCAGTCCAGCGGGCAAGATAGACTTGGAACGAGTATTGCAAGGGAGTGTGAAAATAGGTTACACCAAGTGACCAGTGCAGGAGCCCTTCCTAGGATCATTCAGCTTCAAGGTCTTTTTCAGTCACTGCCCTCATATCTCTCCCTCTTGGCTCAATGTCTCCATGTCTTCCTACTGGTAAGCCTCCTATGTGACAAGCGGCTGAGAAGTTACTTAATAAGACTATGACTGCATTTACATGGGTTCCTAAAAATTCAAACATTTCAAGACTTCATTCTACTTACAGATTTTTTTCATTTAACTTTTTCCTGGTTATCATATGATTTTTCTGTAAAATCATTAGATGGCGGGTGCCTGGGTGGCTCAGTCGTTAAGCATCTGCCTTCGGCTCAGGTCTTGATCCCATCAAGCCCCGCATCGGGCTCCCTGCTCTGCGGGAAGCCTGCTTCTCCCTCTCCCACTCCCCCTGTTTGTGTTCCCTCTCTTGCTATGTCTCTGTCTGTCAAATAAATAAATAAAATCTTAAAAAAAAAATCATTAGATGGCTATCTAATACAATATGTCTGCAAACTATGGAGAAAATGAGGTCATGTATAAAGTGCCTAGCATGTGAGAGGACTTCCGTTTTTGTTGGTTCCCATTTCTCTCCTCACATGGGGAGGTCATTTGGTCTAAGGAAAAAATACTGGGCAGTGAATTGGGAAAACAAAAGTTTAGGTTGGGCCTCAGTTACACCAGAGAGTCAGGCTGAATGATCCCACTGGTTCCTTCCAGATCTTGCACTGTACACATTTTTAGTCTACATAGATCCTCAAGCTCCTTTTGGAGTGAATGTTTATCAGTTAAAGGTGGTACTAGGTTTAAAACTCTGCTTTCTTGACTCCAAGTTTAAGAACAGTCAGGACAACCTCCATGGATACTTGGAGTAATACCTCAGATGCTAAAGCATTAGGAAGAGGCCTCAGATTGACAAGTCAATGTGCTTCCTTTCCATTTCTGATGGGAAATAGAAATAAAATACAGTTTGAACTTATTCCACAGGCTACCAGGCAAAGTTCAAGTGCTCTCCTGGGTAGTCTTATTCTTTTCAACATTCATTAAGCTAATATCTTCTCTGCTTATGTATCTTAGGACTTCATTCAACACTTGATTTGCTCTCAGAAGCAAATTATCAGTGCACTACATACAATAATGATAATGATAATAAATCACCTCAGGGGCGCCTGGGTGGCTCAGTTGGTTAAGCGTCTGACTTCTGCTCAGATCACGATCCTGGGGTCCTGGGATTGAGTCACACGTTGGGTTCCCTCTCTCTCTGCTCCTTCTCCCACTCGTACTCTCTCTCTCTCTCTCTCTCTCTCAAATAAATAAATAAAATCTTAAAATAAAATAAATCACCTCATATTTTGTATGGCACATTACAATGTTCTGTCAGGGAAGCTTGAGAAGAGGCAGTAGAGCATAATGGTTAATATAATGGGCTTTGAATCACACCTTTGCCAGTTACTAGATATGTGTCCTTGAATAAGTTATAAATCTCCTTGAGCCGCTATTTTCTCATCTGTAAAATGGTGAGCATGATCCATCCCTTCATGACCATGTTGTTGTAAGGATTAAATAAATGAACATATTAAAGCACTTAGCATATGGCCAACCACTGGCAGAGCCCAATGTACAGCCGATACAGTACGATTACCACTAACTGAGAGGAAACACTCATAGAGCTTGCTCTTGGATTTATTAGGATTTTCACCACATTTGGCACTAACTGAACTTTTAACTTTGAATCAGATTTTGGTGTTTTTTCCTTCTTTTCATTTTCTCAGGCTTGCTCCTTCAACTTGCAGTTTATGGACTATATTGCTTTCTTTGCTTTGCTCATCATTTTTAAATAAACTTGTTCAGGTTGTTAAGATATGGTCACTGAATTTGGTAATAACTACATATTTTTTTAAAAACTTGGAAATTTTACAGGGGTGCCTGCAGAGCACCGCAGGGGCGCTTTAGTCTGTTAAAAACTTGGAAATTTTTTTTTCTTTTTTTTTTTTAAAGATTTTATTTATTTATTTGAGAGAGAGAATGAGAGAGAGAGAGCACATGAGAGGGGGGAGGGTCAGAGGGAGAAGCAGACTCCCTGCCGAGCAGGGAGCCCGATGCGGGACTCGATCCCGGGACTCCAGGATCATGACCCGAGCCGAAGGCAGTCGCTTAACCAACTGAGCCACCCAGGCGCCCAAAAAAACTTGGAAATTTTTAAATGTGCCCATGCGGTTTGTCATAATTCCTCAAAGTTTTAATAATATCCTTGTTTTTTTATTTTTTATTTATTTATTTATTTTTTAAAGATTTTATTTATTTATTTGACAGACAGACACAGTGAGAGAGGGAACACAAGCAGGGGGAGTGGGAGAGGGAGAAGCAGGCTTCCCGCTGAGCAGGGAGCCCGATGCGGGGCTTGATCCCAGGACCCTGGGATCATGACCTGAGCCGAAGGCAGACGCTTAACGACTGAGCCACCCAGGTGCCCCATTATCCTTGTTTATTTATTTTTATTTATTTATTTATTTTTAAAGATTTTATTTATTTATTTGAGACAGAGAGAATGAGAGAGAGAGAGCACATGAGAGGGGGGAGGGTCAGAGGGAGAAGCAGGCTCCCCGCCAAGCAGGGAGCCCTATGCGGGACTCGATCCAGGGACTC
>NW_027811182.1:0-279 GCF_054177405.1 Leptonychotes weddellii | reverse complement strand
TTCTGCATCTTCTCTTCAAGTTTTTGTCCCTGCAATTTTTCTTGTTATGTAAAAGAACATGAAATGGGAATAAGGTTTATTGTTTAGTTAATAGCATTGTACTAATGTTAATCTCCTGGCTTTGACAGTGTGCTAGTTTTATAATTTGTCAACATTAGAGGAAATGGGGTCAAAGTATTATGTGAACTTTTCATATTATTTTTGAAAGACTTTTAAGTCTCAAATTATTTCAAAATAGAAAGTTTAAACAACAACAACAAAATAAAAACAAAGTCCTAT
>NW_027811181.1:0-279 GCF_054177405.1 Leptonychotes weddellii | reverse complement strand
GAGATAATCACAGAACAGTATTTGGGCCCAGAGATGGGCACTAGTCAGGCTGGGGGATTGGGGTGGGAGGTTTTATGGACTCACTGCTGGAGAGGATAGAGCCTGATCTAAGACCTGAGGAGTTAATTATGCTAAGAAAGAGGGGAAGGGTGTTCCAAAAGAGTGTTGCAGCATGGGTAAAATTGGTTGAATGTAACATTTGTAGCAAGAGTGGTAAAAATGAAGTTGGAAAGGGAGATGAGGCTCAGATTTTGAAGGACCTTGTATGTCATGAGAAGG
>NW_027811180.1:0-279 GCF_054177405.1 Leptonychotes weddellii | reverse complement strand
GGATTTCTGGCCACTGGTGGAACAGTTTTTGTGACACTGTTCTGTGAAATACATGGGCCTCATTGAAGAATGGGGTCAGAAAATTCCTGTGGGACTTGTCCCAGTGTTTTTTTAAAGATTTATTTATTTATTTGAGGGGGAGGAGGGGCAGTGGGAGAGGGAGAGAATCTCAAGCAGACTCTCCGCTGAGTGTGGAGCCTGATGCAGGGCTCAGTCTCCCAACCCTGAGATCACAACCTGAGCTGAAACCAGAGTCAGATACTTAACCAACTGAGCCAC
>NW_027811179.1:0-279 GCF_054177405.1 Leptonychotes weddellii | reverse complement strand
ACAGCGTTCACCCTGTCTTCACATGATCCTCCCTCTCTGAATGTCTATGTCCAAACGCCCCCTTTTTATGCCATTCGTACTGAATTAGGACCCATTCTAAAACCTTAATTTGATCTGACCTTGACCGTCTGCAAAGACCTGACTTTCAAATAAGTTTACATTCGGAGATACGGGAGGTTAGGACTCTAGCCTCTTTCTCAGGGGCACAATTCAACACACGATAGTAAGTAACCAGCTCCAGGCACCAGGACGATAAATCACAGTGGAAATGAACATCAC
>NW_027811178.1:0-279 GCF_054177405.1 Leptonychotes weddellii | reverse complement strand
CTAATATTACACTATATGTTAACTAACTGGAATTTAAATAGAAACTTAAAAAAATAAAGGTTTGGTAACATACCCCCCCCAAAAAAAATTCCTTCTATTTGTCATAATATTGTTAAATTGCTTTTTTGTTTTCAATTTTGTTTATTTTAGGATTAGGCTTACGCAGTGCTTTGCAGACTTTTATTTGTATGTGAATCACCGGCAGATCTTATTAAAATGCAGGTTTTAATTCAGCAGGTCTGGGGTGGGCCTCACATTCTGCATTTCTTTTTTTAATTT
>NW_027811177.1:0-279 GCF_054177405.1 Leptonychotes weddellii | reverse complement strand
TGATGATGGTGATGATGATGGTGATGATGGTGGTGATGATGGTGATGATGGTGGTGATGATGGTGGTGATGATGGTGGTAATTGATGGTGGTGATTGATGGTGGTGATGGTGATGATGGTGCTGGTGGTGATGATGGTAGTGACAATAATGATAGCTAGTGTTTATGGTCTAGGTACTCTACTTTTCCTTAATGCTCATAATCACTTACTAATGTAGTGTAGAGATGATGATGATGATGTAGGTATTAAAGCTGAAGAAACAGGCTTAGGGAGTTCACA
>NW_027811176.1:0-279 GCF_054177405.1 Leptonychotes weddellii | reverse complement strand
AGGAAGGTACACCAAGTTATCGGCCACATAAGCAAAGAAGCCACCGTGGAATGTTCTAGCAAAGCAGAGCCCCCAGGGGCTGCAGCCCCAGCCCACCTCACGGAGCAGAGAAATAGCAGCTGAAGCCAGTGGATCCACAGTGCACTGTGAGAGAATACAGTCGTGGTTGTTGACAGCCACCCCTTTGGGGGTGATGTGTAACTCCAACAGATAATCACAACTCTGACTTAAATCTTTTCTTACTGGGGCGCCAGCTGAGCGTCTGCCCTCGGCTCGGGT
>NW_027811175.1:0-279 GCF_054177405.1 Leptonychotes weddellii | reverse complement strand
TAGATTTGCATTGACTTTTTAAAAATCTTAATTCCAAGAAGCCCCAGTTGCCTAATGGATAAGGCATTGGACTCCTAAAAATCTTAATTCCAGCATAGTTAACATACAGTGTTATGTTAGTTTCAGGTGCACAACATAGTGATTCAACACTCCCATACATCATCCAGTGCTCATCACTGCACTGACTTTTTTTTTTTTTATCATTACATAAAGAATGCTTTAATTTCAGTGCAGACCTTTTCAAGTATTTTGTTTGTTTGTTTTCTCTTTTTTTTTTTT
>NW_027811174.1:0-279 GCF_054177405.1 Leptonychotes weddellii | reverse complement strand
GCCATGTTGTGCTCATCTTTGCATTCTCTCTAGCTTCTAACACAGTGCCTTGTACAATAGTAAGTATGCAAATACTTGGCGACTAAACTGAAAACTTACTAGACTTTTTAGGTACAGGATCAATGGTTAGAAATTAAAGTGATATTTTGGTCTTCTGAGGAGTAAGCTTTTCAAAGATTCAAAATGTCGTAAAATTATACGACTTATGGTGAGATAGCACACACATGCATTCACTAGAATGAATCAAATTAAGAAGGCTGACAATGTCCATTGTTGCCG
>NW_027811173.1:0-279 GCF_054177405.1 Leptonychotes weddellii | reverse complement strand
TTTTTTTTTATTTAAAGATTTTATTTATTAGAGAGAGAGAGACAGTGAGAGAGGGAACACAAGCAGGGGGAGTGGGAGAGGAAGAAGCAAGCTTCCCGCCGAGCGGGGAGTCCGATGTGGGGCTCGATCCCAGGACCCTGGGACCATGACCTGAGCCGAAGGCAGATGCTCAACCGACTGAGCCACCCAGGCGCCCTGGGCTCTCTCTTCTGTTCCATTAATCCATGTGTCTGTTTTTGTGCCAGTACCATACTGTCTAGATGATTACAGCTTTGTTAC
>NW_027811172.1:0-2803 GCF_054177405.1 Leptonychotes weddellii | reverse complement strand
AGAATTGCTTTTGAAGAAACTTAAGTCTCAACCTGACTCGGATTCCAAGGAAATGAACCTGCTCTGAAACCTATTCAAGTGACTTAGGCAGATGCTTATTCTTATCTCCCGTGTTTAATCCTTTGAGAAAGGATCAGAGAAGCATAACAGGATTCCACCTACAAGCAAAAGTAATATAATGGCCTGGTACTGGTCTCCCATTTTCATTCCCACCTTCACCTTACTTCCAGATGAACTGCCCTGGAAAGAAGCTCCCTCAGAAAGCCTCCAGCGATGCTCCAGGATTTACTTTTATTAAATGCAGTCTCTTCACTGCCATGCAACGCACCCCGTGAGAGGGCTACTAGAACTTACTTTCTCACTGTTAAGTCTTCCTCCAAATGTAGCCCGATCACACTTAGTGAAAACGTATGACGGATCTTCTCACACCCCAATGTTTTCCAGCTTTCCCTCTGCGTGGATGTGGCCCCACTCCGTGGTGCGGACAGACCACGGAGGTTCAAGGTCTTTGCCCATTTCCCCAACCATAAGTCAACTTTGACTTCCTTGGACTCCCGCAGCGCTCAGCCTAGGCCTCCCGAGCTCTTCCTAGCCTGTGTAACTACTGACGGTCACGAAAATGCCCCGGTCCTTTGGTCAGATTCCTTGCAGCAAAGACTTTGCCCTGTGCACTCTAGCCCTGCCTGCACGTAGTGGACCTACTAAGTAACCCGCTGCCTGGCGAAGGCTGACGCTAGGAGAGCCCTGATGATTAGGAGACGCCGACACCCTGAAATGCCCGGATCCTGAGAAGTAGGGTTCACGAACTCTGGCAGAGACTGCAGGGGACACAGGATGGAAAGGGGGTTCCCATCATCCAGGGAGCATGCCGTGGGGGACGGAGCGGGAGCCAAGACTGCAGGGGACCTAAATCCCATACTAGGGGCCGCCGCCCGTCGCTCGTGGGACCCGGGCCGAGCCGCGCCTCCATGTCCCTGTCAAGGACACTACAAATGGGGCCCGTCTCAGCGGCTGAAACCTACCTCACCAGGAAAACGTGATCGCTGTGAGGGACGCGCGGCCCAGAGGAGGGAACAAGCCCTCGGGGGCCGCCGATCCCGACCGGGACGCAAGCCCCAGGAAGACCGAGGGCCCCGCGCGCGCAGGGGCGGCCACCCTCGCCGGGCGGGGCTCGGGGGATCAGGCGCAGCCAGCCGCCCGAAAGCCACGCAGGTACCAGCCGGACGCGCAGCGCCTCCCGGAGCCGGGACGCGAGGCGGCGACAGCAGCTCGCCGAGCCGCGCAGGCCCCTCTAGGCCGCGGCGGGAAACGGGACACTCGGTAGCATTAACTCTTTCCCGCCGCCAGGGCGGCACCCGGCGGAAAGCCGCTTTGCCTCCGCGAGGCCGCGGCCCGCGGCGCGGCTGCTCGAAGCCCCTCCCCGGAAGGGCGTGAGTCCGCTTCCGGCCGGAGCGCGGTGTCGGATGGGGCCCCGGCAGCGACGCGGGCCTGAGGGCCGGTGCTGAGGACGGTCTCGCACGGGGCGGGGCCCGCCTCGGAGCGGCGCGGGGCGGAGGGCGGCGGCCTGCAGGTGAGCGGGTGGCAGGGGGAGCGGCGTCGGCCCCGGAGGTCCGGAGGGAGCCTGGCCGCCATTGTCCGTGGACCGCGGTGTTTCCAGGCCGGGCGGCGCCGCCTGACGGCGGAACCATTTCTGGAAGCCCCGCCGTCAGGGTCCGGAGGCCATCCTGTTGTCCGCCTTTGCGCAGTCGGCGTCGGGGCCTCGCTGGCCGGTGTTGCCGCGCGCCGGGGACCCGGGCGGTGCAGCCTCGGAGACGTCAGCCTTTGCTGGTACCCAAGCACGGCAAGCGTCCCGGTGCCCGCTGAGCCTGCTGGCAGCCGGCGGCCGGCCGTTTGGGAATACCGTGGCATCCTGGTCGACTTTGGGTGCCGTTCCTGCGGGCTCACGCCAGGGAAAGCGAGGTCCCGGGACTCTCCTCAGTCTCGCCTCGAGGTCTAAATTGAGCGTCGAAGAAAGGGATGGTGGGCCGAAGGGTCGCTCTCAACACCACCAACTCTCCTTCTCTCCTCCTTTGCGACTTGGCCTGTGGATAAACGTTTTGTAAGCAAAGATCAGCTGTGATTTTTCTGGGTCAAGTAAAGAGATTTAAAAACACAGGAATGGATCTTGTGCACGGTGCCCTTTATGCTTCTTGCAGGGAAGTGTCAAACAAGAGTGTTGAGCATCTAGTTACTTAATCCGGGGATGCTGTCTGAGAAGAATAGGACTGCTTTTTCCCTAATTACTTCCCTTCTTCTCTGGTCTCACTTTGGTGTCCCAGCTCTCCTGCCAGTATTCGTAGAGTGAAAAGGAGAATCTGGAATGTTCCACGCACTGAGGGCTTCCGTCTTCACAAGAGGATGAAGGGTCAGAGAAGTTGGACCCCCTTACTAGAGACAGAAGACTGGGATGACACGTTAAAATTTAAGAGGAACGCAGAATAGTCTCCTGATCTCCCTTGGTATGGGGAAGCTGGCATAGGAAGCACAGCAATGAAGTCTTTGGATAATCCCCAGGCTCCTTGCATCCAGAGGGTGTAAATGTTCTCACTGTCTAACCTTTCTTGAATCATTATTTTTGCAAAGGCCAAGTCCTCAGTGGGCATTTGTCTATCAATGCGCTGTGCCTTATTTCAAGTGGATCAGAGAAGAAGAAAGGGTCTGGCAGTGGATTCTTTAAAAGGAAAGCAGGGGCACCTGGGTGGCTCAGTCAGTTATGTGGCTGCCTTGGGCCAGGTCATGATCTCAGGCTTCTGAGATTGAACCC
>NW_027811171.1:0-279 GCF_054177405.1 Leptonychotes weddellii | reverse complement strand
GCACGTGGTTCCTGGTTCACAGAGGAGACTCTTATTCGTAACTTCTGTCCACCACGAGGGCGTGGTAGGTTTGTTTGTAAATTGCCTTTTTGGTGGGTGGAGGCTTTCTGGTTTACTCTTTCACTAAAGGTGTATCCCTTTCCAGAATCTTGGTTTATGAGTCTTGGGTTCATCTCCCCTGTGTGCGGTGGACTCAAAGTGTAGTCTTCAGCTCCGTGAAGTTCTTTAACCTCCCAGGTCTCAGCATTAGTGTGAGCCCTAAGGGCAGCTCCAATTCCA
>NW_027811170.1:0-279 GCF_054177405.1 Leptonychotes weddellii | reverse complement strand
AGAGCAATAAAATATATGCTAGTTATGGACCTTTGCAAGACTCCAGTGGCTCTACTCTATTCATGTTTTCAATCACTTATTATTCCACTTATATGCAAGCATCTGTTGTTTACTCATTCCACAAAAAATTAAATATGTAGTTTGCCAATCAAGAACCAACAACCTAGTAAGGAAGACAGAATATTAAAAAAAAAAAATAATTGCAAGTGAGTAACAGTGGAACTTATTGTAAGTATAAAAAAAGTGTGATAAGATGTGTGCAATAAAGGTAATTCTGAT
>NW_027811169.1:0-279 GCF_054177405.1 Leptonychotes weddellii | reverse complement strand
CCTCCAGACCTGTGAGAAATTTCTGTTGGTTCAAGCACCCAGGCTGTGGTATTTTGTTATAGCAGCTCAAGCTGACTAATACAGAGACTTTGGAAACTGAACTTAGAAGGTTAGTAAGGAGAACAGAATGCAAGAAAGCTGTATGAGTGTGTAGTGGTCTAGGTTTCCAGATTCCATGAACTTACTTTTTTTTTTTTTTAAAGATTTATTTATTTATTTGAGAGAGCGAGAATGAGAGAGAGAGAGTACATGAGAGGGGGGAGGGTTAGAGGGAGAAGC
>NW_027811168.1:0-279 GCF_054177405.1 Leptonychotes weddellii | reverse complement strand
TTATATTAAATGTTTTCATGATATGAATGACTTTGAATAAATGTTAAGAATACTTTTTTCTTTCAAATTGAATCCACATTGTTAAAATAATTTGGTTTTTCAAAAAATAGTCAATAGTTTAGACTACAAAGTAACAGCATTTTGATTGATCAGATTTTTCTCCTACTTTCTATTTTTCTAAGAAATTAGGTATTCAACCTGTCAGTTGCCCTTTTTCTGAGGTATCATTAAAAAATACTTGCATGGAGCTGGTGCAGCCACTCTGGAAAACTGTATGGA
>NW_027811167.1:0-279 GCF_054177405.1 Leptonychotes weddellii | reverse complement strand
GTATCGTCCTTACCCCCCCTTCCCTGGCACTCGGGGCCTAAGGACTCCAAAGAATCAGGGAGAGCCCGGGGGCAGCACCTGCCCGCCCCCATGCCACCCCCAAGGGGCACAGGGATACTGTTGGGGCCGCCTTGCAGAGGATGACCAGGTACCCCAGGCCAGCGCCCTCAGGTCTCCTCGGCTGTGCTGGTCCCCCCCCATGCCATTTCTCAGGGGCCCCAGCCCCATGGACCACACTCCAGAGGGCCCCGGGGTCAGCCTGGCTGAGCTGTCCTCAGG
>NW_027811166.1:0-279 GCF_054177405.1 Leptonychotes weddellii | reverse complement strand
GCCCCCCTCACCCCCGTACCACTGCCAGGCCCAGCGCCTGCGGACTGCACTTGGGAATGCGGCTGGGGCGTACCTTGGTCCTGTGGCTGCTTTAATTGCAGTAAAAAGAGTTTACTGAAGGCAGTCCTTGGAGGAGGAGGGCCTCCTCTACCAGGATTTCACAAGCAGGAGTGATTTCTTTTTTTTTTTTAATTTAAAATTTTTTTTTTATTCTTATGTTAATCCCCATACATTACATCATTAGTTTAAATGAAGTGTTCCATGATTCATTGTTTGTGC
>NW_027811165.1:0-279 GCF_054177405.1 Leptonychotes weddellii | reverse complement strand
CATGGATGCTTTTGGCGACAGGCTGTGATCACACTGCGGGTGGCTGGACAGCCTTCTCGGCCCATGCATATGCATCATGCCAGCCCTAGGGAGCTGGGGACTTGGCTGGCCTCCAGGAAGGGCACCGTATGGAAAGTGTGTGAGGTTTTAATTTTTTTTTCAAGACTTCACCAAAACAAAAGAAGTAAAAAAGAGGGGCGGAGCAAGATGGCGGAGGAGTAGGAGACCTGGATTTCATCTCCTCTCAGGAATTCAGCTGGATAGGGATCAAACCATTCT
>NW_027811164.1:0-279 GCF_054177405.1 Leptonychotes weddellii | reverse complement strand
CACTAATCATCAAGGAAATGCAAATCAAAACCACAATGAGATATTGCTTCATACCTTTTGGAATGGCTATTATCAAAAAGAGAAGGGATAAACACATACTGGAGAAGATGTGGCAAAAAGGGAACCCTTGTACACTGTTGGTGGGAATGGAAATTTGTGCAACCACTGTGGAAAACAGTATGGAACTTCCTCAAAAATTAAAAGTGGAACTACTGTATGATCCAGAAATCCTACTTCTGGATGTATATCCAAAGGAAAGGAAATCACTATCTCAAAAAG
>NW_027811163.1:0-279 GCF_054177405.1 Leptonychotes weddellii | reverse complement strand
ATGTAACCTGCACCCAGATGGAAAAGAGAATATTACAACATCTTAGTCACTACTGGTCACTATTCCACAAAGGATAATTCCTAGCCTGGCTTCTTTTTTTTTTTTTTAAATACTTTTTTTTTTTTAAAGATTTTATTTATTTATTTGAGAGAGAGAGAATGAGAGACAGAGAGCACGAGGGGGAGGAGGGTCAAAGGGAAAAGCAGACCCCCTGCCGAGCAGGGAGCCCGATGCGGGACTCGATCCCAGGACTCCAGGATCATGACCTGAGCCGAAAGG
>NW_027811162.1:0-279 GCF_054177405.1 Leptonychotes weddellii | reverse complement strand
AAAATACACAACACTTATTTTCATTAACACATCAACAAGGGATTATGGTATAGAATTAGCACCGACTGACTCAGTAGACTTAACGGAACGGATCAGAGTGGATAAAGGAAAATGTTTACTGAAGGATGAGCTAAAGATAGTGTGTGCCAGTGTGGTCCATGTTTCAGAGATCATATCCACAGCCGTAGCCTTAACGCTGTGCTTAGTTACCCCGCCCTCAGTCACCCCCCGCCCCACCCTGACCTTTCACAGAGCTTCAGGTGAGAACCATTCCAGATT
>NW_027811161.1:0-2803 GCF_054177405.1 Leptonychotes weddellii | reverse complement strand
CACAGGAATTTTTCTTAGTAGTAATACTCTTAATGGTAGTTGTGTCCCCATAAAAGCCTATATCACTCAATGTGGCTGAAATGCTGTACATCCACAATAAAAATATGAAGCTATATTCCTTCAAAATTCATAAATAGAGCACCAAATGCTAACATTGACTATGAGCAAGGCTTGTTTTTTTTTTTTCCTTGACTGTTGGTGGGTGATAACAAGAAAACTTATTAGAGGAGGAAAAGAGGGTTGATAAAGAATTTAATAGTCTCTGGACACCAGTAGATAGCATTAAACATTTCCATTTTTCCTGAAGTGTATCCCAAGCATTATTCATCTCAACCTTGATTAAGTTTGTTTTTGCTTGCATTTAGACCACAGAGAATGGATGAGAGAAGAGGTGGGGGGGGGGATGGGGGAGACGAGAACAAGGAAGAGGAGGGAACGTTTAAAGATGAATTTACAAATAATAAATGTATTGTTTGCTGTATAATTAGTTGATAATGAAGGGGGAGAAAGCAACAGAAAAAGGAATATTTAGAAATAAATAATCAGGCCAGGCAGGTCTTTATATTAGGTTCCTTCTTCACTGCTGCCTGAGCTGGAGGAAAAGGGAGGAGAGAGTTTGGAGGGGATTTCAGAATGGTCCGAGAGAAGGGGAGTTATATCAAAATTGAATTTTGCGTGTGTAAGTCTTTGGAAAGTCAGGTATTTCTAATGCAGAGAGTGCCTATATTTGCCTACCCATAACAACTGCTCCCACTGTCTAGAGTTTGACATTGACTTATCAGCAAGTGAGATTTCTGGGTCTGAGGTACATTCTCCCACCCTCCTGCTGGATCAGTGTATTCCCTGACTTCATGCACATATATGAACCACCTTCTACCAACCATCACAAATCCTCTTGATCCACACCAAACTCTATCTCCAACTGAGCCACTGAGTCCTCACACAATTGAGAAATTTGACTAAATGTATGATGTGTCTACCACAGCAGTAATAAAGAGGGAGGAAGAATTTTGTGAATGGAGATATTTCTCTCAGCTAGACATGGCAATTCAATAGAAATGGTTATCAGATGAGTCATTCTTGACTCATCCTCTATAAATGGAAAATTCAGCCATGCAATGAAGCTTCCAGCCTGTGTTCTCAAGTCTGGAACATGTCTCAAATGATAGGTTGTTGCCTAGGGAATCAAGATGATAGCAGTTGGGTTCTTGAATAAGCAAAGTACTTCTCAGGAAAAGGTGGTCCAAAAGACATGTCATCAATACCAAGAACAAAATCAAGTGCATATAAGGCTCTTAATAAGCATTTGTTGAATTAAATAACTTATAAATGGACAGGTTGGTGAGGAAGAGAGGAGTGGGTGATTACTCTTAATATTCTGGCATGAGGGACAGTGCTAGCTTGGGGGTAGTATTAACTAAGTGGATACATGAAAAGGGGAGGTCTTAAAGATTGGTTATAGACTGTTAAATTCAATGAGTTCAATTTTGAACATGGTGAATTGAGAGGTCTGTGGGACATCCGAGTGGATGTCTGGATGTATGTTGTATAGAGCATATATATTAGGAAAATAATTGCTTATGTAAAGGGAACCTTGCCAGGATTAATTTTCCTTCCTTCCCTTGGACTCATTCAATTTTCTCTCTTTCCAGATTTTCTATTTTCCTTTCACCAACATTTCTGAGTTGTCTGTCATTTGCAAAGCATTGTTTTAGGCTCTGATTATATATAAAAAGGAACAGTTTTAACTCATAAATTTAATAAATATTTTATTAAGCACTTACTATGTGCCAGATACTGCCCCAGTTGTTACAATGGTCGGTATGCCAGTGTACCAAACACAGTCCCTTCTCAGAAAGAATTTTAAATCATTTAAATTACCAGACACAAACTCATAAAATAAGTAAATAATTGTTCAAGACCACAGATTATTCTTTACCCCCTGCACAGGACATATACCCATTAAATAAATGATCATTCCTAAAACAAAGAAGTGATTATTTCAAATCAAAGATTTCCTAGGAAATTGATTCCAACAGAAATCATCTGGGTCTTTCTGATTTCAATCCTTCTTGCCATGTGGAACATTTTAAGAATATATATTTTTAAATAGCCCTGCAGTGAGCATCTTTATCCATAGTAAGTGGTGGAAAACAAAACCCATGAGGTTTCCTAAGGTCCAGATTCAAAGAGGAGACTGAAGGTTTTGAAAGGGTCCCTTAGCAATGGAAATGCTAATGACTACTGGAGTCCATTACTTTAATTGCTATATTTTTGCAAACCTGAGTAATAGATGATCTCATTCAATCCATCAAACACTGCTTTACGAATCCAAGAGAGTGAAAATTTAAAAACAACATTAATTCAGTTATTCTGTTTTTAATGCTAATTCTGAATGTCATAACTTAGCAAACAGAAACATTTAAAAAAATCTTAAAAAGAAATGCAATTGAAAAACCACAATGTACATGGGTGCCAGAATGTAGAATGGCTAAAATAAAGTCAGAAAAATTCAAAGGTTGGCAAGGATGTGAGGCAACCGAAATTGTCATTTATTTCTGGTGGGAGTAAAAATCGGTGCAAACACTTTGAAAAATTGTATTACAGTTTCTTATAGAGTTCAAGATAACTACCCTATGATTCCTAGGTATGTGTTAACAGAAACGAGTGCGTATTTTCACCAAGGCATCTATAAAAATGTCTACAGCAGCATTGTGCGTAACATCCTAAAGTAGAAACAACCCCAACATTCATTAACAGAATGGATAAATAAATAGGGATATATTCATCCTACTACGTACTA
>NW_027811160.1:0-279 GCF_054177405.1 Leptonychotes weddellii | reverse complement strand
AGTATGTATTAAAAGCCTTAAAACTGTTGATAACATTCGACTCAGAATTTAAACTAAGGAAATGGGAAATGGGCTCAGGCGTGGCATTGCGGCAGTGTTATAAATAGCAGAACACATGAATGAACTCAGTGTGCAAACAGAGGGAAGCAGTTGCACAGATTATATGGTATGCCAGTCAGGATAGAGTAGGTCTGGTTCAAAGAATGCTGTGGAAGGATACCTAATGACAAGAAAATGGCTGCCAACTCTGGAAAACAGTATGGAGGTTCCTCAAAAAGT
>NW_027811159.1:0-279 GCF_054177405.1 Leptonychotes weddellii | reverse complement strand
AATCATCTGGTTCTCCCTAATCTTGGAGATCTTGGGTCAGAGACTTTTGGAACTATGCAAGAGATCGTGCATTGGTTCAATGTGCCAGCAAGACTGATTTAGACTCCATTATTTCATCTTCCATGTGTATCCTTATTGTGTATCCATCTGCTTATATAACACTTTTACTTGGATCTGCAAATCTTTCCCCACAAAAATATAAAACAATACAAAATACAAAAGAATATCTGGTCTTTTTTTGATGGTCACTGTCTTAGTGAATGCCACCACCATCCACTT
>NW_027811158.1:0-279 GCF_054177405.1 Leptonychotes weddellii | reverse complement strand
TTCTGAACACCTACAGACTCAACAGGAGATTGAGGAAAAGAATAGCAGCAACTCTGAACAGAAAAGCGACCACTTTGGAAGGTAGGACGTGTAGAGAAGTGAATCCAAGGCGATATTCAGGAAGATAGATGGCGGGGGAGGGGGCCTCTGTCAGCCGTTACCAGCAAGTGATAGAGCAGCAGAGCACAAAATCGGAACTTTTAGAAGTCGGCTCTGCTGAGGGATGTCGCTCCAGTGGCTAAGCAGGGGGTGGAACCCTCGCTGGGACAGTGTGGTCAC
>NW_027811157.1:0-279 GCF_054177405.1 Leptonychotes weddellii | reverse complement strand
TATGCAGCCATCAAAAGGAATGTAATCTTGCCATTTGCAATGACGTGGATGGAACTGGAGGATATTATGCTGAACGAAATGTCAATCAGAGAAAACATGTATCACATGATCTCACTGATAGGAGGAATTCTTAATCTCAGGAAGCAAACTGAGTGTTGCTGGAGTCGGGGGGTTGGTAGGAGGGAAGGGGTGGCTGGGTTATAGACATTGGGGAGGGTATGTGCTATGGTGAGCGCTGTGAATTGTGTAAGACTGTTGAATCACAGACCTGTACCTCTG
>NW_027811156.1:0-279 GCF_054177405.1 Leptonychotes weddellii | reverse complement strand
CTCATTATTTAAGACTAAGATAAAGTGTCGTCTCCTCCCAGAAGCCTTCCCTGGCCTCCCTTTCTCCATTTAAAAAAAATTTTTTTTATTATGTTAATCACCATACATTACATCATTAATTTTTGTTGTAGTGTTGCATGATTCAGTATTTGCGTATAACACCCAGTGCTCCATTCATTATGTGCCCTCTTTGATACCCATCACCAGGCTAACCCATCTCCCCACCCCCCTCCTCTCTAGAACCCTCAGTTTGTTTCTCAGAGTCCATAGTCTCTCATG
>NW_027811155.1:0-279 GCF_054177405.1 Leptonychotes weddellii | reverse complement strand
CGCCTGGGTGGCTCAGTTGGTTAAGCAACTGCCTTCGGCTCAGGTCATGATCCTGGAGTCCCGGGATCGAGTCCCGCATCGGGCTCCCTGCTCGGCAGGGAGTCTGCTTCTCCCTCTCCCACTCCCCGTTTGTGTTCCCTCTCTCTCTGTGTCTTTCTCTGTCAAATAAATAAATAAAATCTTTAAAAAAAAAAAAAAAGATGAGTCAGTCCCACACATACTCCCCTTGAAGAAGCTTAGAGGTGAGTGGGAAGCATAGGTGTACTTTGATAACTAGAG
>NW_027811154.1:0-279 GCF_054177405.1 Leptonychotes weddellii | reverse complement strand
TTCCATTAGTTTCAGGTACAACAAGTCTGGAGCTGTGCTGTGCTCCCCGCAAGTGTAGCTGCCATCTGTCACCATACGATGCGATCACAATGCCACTGACTGCATCCCCGATGCTCTGCCTTTTATCCCCATGACTTATTCATTCTGAAACTGGAAACCTGTGCCTCCCACTCGCCTTCGCCCATTTTGCCCAGCCCCCCGCCCCCGCCCCTGCCCCGGCAGCGAGCAGTGTGTTCTCTGCATTTATGGCTCCTTGTTTGTTTCTTCATTTGTTTTGTT
>NW_027811153.1:0-279 GCF_054177405.1 Leptonychotes weddellii | reverse complement strand
CACTCATCCAAGATTCAGAAGCCATTGTTATTATTTGACCCCTACACATTCAAACAGAAAATGTCAGTGAAAAATCCAAAATGGTGGGACAATTATGTAAATAAATAAAACAGTGAATGTATAAGACATTCTGAGGCAGTTTCAGCTGTTACTCTAATATAAATGAAGAATCCCTGGGAATAATAGACAATTCCTTTTACTTTATCATTTTTATTTTTATTTTTTTAAGATTTTATTTATTTATTTGACAGAGAGAGACAGTGAGAGAGGGAACACAAG
>NW_027811152.1:0-279 GCF_054177405.1 Leptonychotes weddellii | reverse complement strand
GAAGCCCTTTAAAATTATACAAATGTGTCTGTGGGAGACTCCTAGCCCCTCCTCCCACTTCCTATGCCAAGTCTCACTAACCAGACATAATCATTTTCATCAATAATCATGCCCATTGAATATTTTTAAGGGACTTTTGTTTGTTCATTTGTCTGTGGTGGTTATTCTTTAAAGGATACATTTTACTTGTATTTCTTGACTTATTGATTTTAGACAGTATTCATAAACTTGTTATGGAAGATGTAGAAATTAGGACACTTCTACCTCTGTTCTTCCTGA
>NW_027811151.1:0-279 GCF_054177405.1 Leptonychotes weddellii | reverse complement strand
TTG
Organism: Leptonychotes weddellii; assembly: GCF_054177405.1. NCBI lineage: Eukaryota > Metazoa > Chordata > Mammalia > Carnivora > Phocidae > Leptonychotes > Leptonychotes weddellii. The sequence goes on along the minus strand of NW_027811151.1, from coordinate 276 downwards.
CAAGAGTGGGACTGTCTCTAAAGGAGGCTTTTGAAAATCTTGTGTGATCTCTTTCTAAACATGAGATGATCCCTGAGAGAAAGTGTGTAGGGTAGAGATGACTCTTGACAACAGTGGTTTGCTAAGAAGCAAGAGTGGGACAGGCAGAAATGTAGGCCTTCCCTGACTTTAGAGAGGAGGTGGGGCTGGGTTCCCGAACAGAGAACTCTCATGGCTAGCTGGAGCCTTTCAGTAGGCCTCGTGTTCGGAAGGCTATGTATCCAGACAGTTTGGGGT
>NW_027811150.1:0-2804 GCF_054177405.1 Leptonychotes weddellii | reverse complement strand
GACTTCTAGTACTATGTTGAATAGCAGTGGTGATAGTGGACATCCCTGCCATGTTCCTGACCTTAGGGGAAAGCTCTCAGTTTTTCCCCATTGAGAATGATATTCGCTGTGGGTTTTTCATAGATGGCTTTTATGATATTGAGGTTATGTATCCTCTCTCCCTACACTCTGAAGAGTTTTAATCAAGAAAGGATGCTGTACTTTGTCAAATGCTTTTTCTGCGTCTATTGAGAGGATCATATGGTTCTTGTTCTTTCTTTAATTAATGTATCACATTGATTGATTTGCAGATGTTGAACCAACCTTGCAGCCCAGAAATACATCCCACTTGGTTGTGGTGCATAATCCTTTTAATGTACTGTTGGATCCTATTGGCTAGTATTTGGTGAGAATTTTTGCATCCATGTTCTCAGGGATATTGGTCTGTAGTTCTCCTTTTTGATGGGATCTTTGTCTGGTTTTGGGATCGAGGTAATGCTGGCCTTGTAAAATGAGTTTGGAAGTTTTCCTTCCATTTCTATTTTTTGAAACAGCTTCAGAAGAGTAGGTATTAATTCTTCTTTAAATGTTTGGTAGAATTCCCCTGGGAAGCCATCTGGCCCTGGGCTCTTGTTTTGGGAGGTTTTTGATTACTGCTTCAATTTCCTTGGTGGTTCAGGTTTTCTATTTCTTCCTGGTTCAATTTTGGTAGTTTATATGTCTCTAGGAATGCATCCATTTCTTCCAGATTATCTAATTTGCTGGCATATAGTTGCTCATAATATGTTTTTATAATTGTTTGTATTTCTTTGGTGTTGGTTGTGATCTCTCCTCTTTCATTCATGGTTTTATTTATTTGGGTCCTTTCTCTCTCTCTCTCTTTTTTTTTTATAAGTCTGGCCAGGGGTTTATCCATCTTATTAATTCTTTCAAAGAACCAGCTCCTAGTTTCATTGATCTGTTCTACTGTTCTTTTGGTTTCTTTTTCATTGATTTCTACTCTGATCTTTATTCTTTCTTTTCTCCAGCTGGGTTTAGGCTTTATTTGTTGTTCTTTCTCCAGGTCCTTTAGGTGTAGGGTTAGGTTGTGTGTTTGAGACCTTTCTTATTTCTTGAGAAAGGCTTGCATTGCTATATACTTCCCTCTTAGGACCACCTTTGCTGCATCCCAAAGATTTTGAACAATTGTATTTTCATTTTCATTTGTTTCTGTGAATTTTATAAATTCTTCTTTAATTTACTGGTTGACCCATTCATTCTTTAGTAGGATGCTCTTTAGCCTCCATGTATTTGAGTTCTTTCTGACTTTCCTCTTGTGATTGAGTTCTAGTTTCAAAGCATTGTGGTCCAAAAATATGCAGGGAATGATCCCAGTCTTTTGGTACCAGTTGAGACCTGATTTGTGACTTAGGATGTGATCTATTCTGGAGAATGTTCCATGGGCACTAGAGAAGAATGTGTATTCTGTTGCTTTGGGATGGAATGTTCTCAATATATCGTGAAGTCCATTTGGTCCAGTGTGTCATTTAAAATCTTTATTTCCTTGTTGATCTTTTGCTTAGATGATCTGTCCATTTCAGTGAGGGGGATGTTAAAGTCCCCTACTATTATGGTATTGTTGTCAATGTGTTTCTTTGATTTTGTTATTCATTGGCTTATATAATTGGCTGCTCCCATGTTAGGGGCATAGATATTTACAATTGTTAGATCTTCTTGTTGGATAGACCCTTTAAGTAGGATATAGTGTCCTTCCTCAGCTCTTATTATAGTCTTTGGTTTAAAATCTGATTTGTCTGATACAAAGATTGCCACCCCAGCTTTCTTTTGATGTCTATTAGCATGGTAAATTGTTTTCCACCCCCTCACTTTCAATCTGGAGGTGTCTTTGTGTCTAAAATGAGTCTCTTGCAGACAGCATATCGATCGGTCTTGTTTTTTTATACCATCTGATACCCTGTGTCTTTTGATTGGGGCATGTAGCCCATTTACATTCAGGGTAACTATTGAAAGATATGAACTTAGTGCCATTGTATTGCCTGTAAGGTGACTGTTACTGTATATTGGCTCTGTTCCTTTCTGGTCGATGTTGCTTTTAGGCTCTCTCTTTGCTTAGAGGACTCCTTTCAATATTTCTTGTAGGACTGGTTTCATATTTGCAAATTCTTTTAGTTTTTGTTAGTCCTGGAAGCTTTTTATCTCTCCTTCTATTTTCAATGACAGCCTAGCTGCATATAGTATTCTTGGCTGCATATTTTTCTCATTTAGTGCTCTGAATATATCATGCCAGTCCTTTCTGGCCTACCAGGTCTCTGTGGATAGGTCTGTTGCCAATCTAATGTTTCTATCATTGTAGGTTACAGACCTCTTGTCCCGAGCTGCTTTCAGGATTTTCTCTTTGTCTCTGAGGCTTGTAAGTTTTACTATTAGATGTTGGGGTATTGACCTAATTTTATTGATTTTTGAGGGGAGTTTTCTGTGCCTCCTGGATTGTGATGCCTGTTTCCTTCCCCAAATTAGGGAAGTTCTCTGCTATAATTTGCTCCAATATACCTTCTGCCCCTCTCTCTCTTTTTTCTTCTTCTGGGATCCCAATTATTCTAATATTGTTTCGTCTTATGGTATCACTTATCTCTTAAATTCTGTCCTCGTGACCCAGTAGTTGTTTATCTCTCTTTTTCTCAGCTTCTTTATTCTCCATCATTTGGTCTTCTATATCACTAGTTCTCTCTTCTGCCTCATTTATCCTAGCAGTTAGAGCCTCCATTTTTTATTGCACTTCATTAATAGCCTTTTTGATTTAGACGTGGTTAGATTTTAGTTCTTTT
>NW_027811149.1:0-279 GCF_054177405.1 Leptonychotes weddellii | reverse complement strand
ATGGTGTGGACCAAAAACAGTGCAACCTGCAGAATAATTTAAACAGTCGCTTATGATTGATATAAAACACACGTGTGTGACATCTGTGGATTGGTCACTTAAGTTTCTGGAAGGAAAAGCAAACAGTGAAGGATGCATTTGTGCCAAGATGAAGGGGCAGAGCGCCCTCTGTTGGTGTTTTACTCTTAAGGAGCCTCTACGTGTGCATAGCTCCTGTCTCCTCAAGCGGCCACATCCCGCCCGCTAAACTCAGTCTTACATCTCGGGCACGTCTCTGCA
>NW_027811148.1:0-279 GCF_054177405.1 Leptonychotes weddellii | reverse complement strand
GTGGGAACAAACTCAGAGGAGTGTTGGTAAGCATACAGCTCAGTCGTTAGCTGGAGATGTGAGTGGGGGTGCGGTAGGAGAGAAAACAGAGGAACAAAGGTATCTTGGGGCTTGTTTTCCAGGGGGATTGAAGGTGCAATTCCTCTGGAGGGTAACTAAGTAGAGGGTTTTGAAGGAGAACTTGTACTATATATTTTTTTAATTTTTTATTGTTATGTTAATCACCATACATTACATCATTAGTTTTTGATGTAGTGTTCCATGATTCATTGTTTGTGC
>NW_027811147.1:0-279 GCF_054177405.1 Leptonychotes weddellii | reverse complement strand
GGTTCCCCTTTCTCTGCATCCCCGCCAACATCTGTCGTTTCCTGACTTGTTAATTTTAGCCATTCTGACTGGTGTGAGGAGATATCTCATGGAGGTTTTGATTTGGATTTCCCTGATGCTGAGCTAAACAAATAAGAATTTTTAAGAAACACAGTTTTTTGCTCTAGCATCCCCTAAAAGATCTGCAATATTTGTACCTAACAGAGCAAAGAAAACTTTGATGACTTCAGTTGTCATTCGATCCTGCTAAACTTTTACAAATGACATCTCTGTTAAGTT
>NW_027811146.1:0-279 GCF_054177405.1 Leptonychotes weddellii | reverse complement strand
GCTTGGCTGCCACTGGAATATCCAAGACAGCTTTGCACATGTCTTGGTAGGGAACACAGAGATATCTAGAAGGCTGCAGTCTCTCCCTTTGCTCCATCAGGATAGCCAGGTCTCTCTACATGGTGACTCCCAGCTTTTTTTTTTTTATTGTTATGTTAATCACCATACATTACATCATTAGTTTTAGATGTAGTGTTCCGTGATTCATTGTTTGTGCATAACACCCAGTGCTCCATGCAGAATGTGCCCTCCTCAATACCCACCACCAGGCTAACCCCA
>NW_027811145.1:0-279 GCF_054177405.1 Leptonychotes weddellii | reverse complement strand
GAAGAGGAGGTAGGCTATGTCGACTGGTGGTGCTGGTGATGGTGGAGACTAAGATTGAGGAAACGTGACTGAGATTGATTTATTCAATTTTAGAAGTGATCAGCCAAATAGGGAGGGTAGGCTGGGATAAGAGATAGGGTCTGATATTCTTATAATGTACTCACATTTAAGGTATAAGGACATTGCTAGAGGAAGGGATAATGGGAGCAGATTTACTGAGGGTGAGACAGTGGCCACGGCTGGGAGCACAGGTGACATAATCTAACACAATCATGGTGG
>NW_027811144.1:0-279 GCF_054177405.1 Leptonychotes weddellii | reverse complement strand
CTGAATTCCTGAGAGGAGACGAAATCCAGGTTTCCTACTCCTCCGCCATCTTGCTCCGCCCTATAATTATTTCTTATGTGATTGTATTTTAAATCAGATGAAAAAAATGAATTACAAACAAAAATACTTTTACATTATTTTTAATATTTACTTCCAAAATTAAATTTACTGCTGTTCTTTATTTTTTCTTGAAGATTTGAATTACTGTCTAGTAATCTTTCATTTCAATTTGAAGGACTTCCAGGTCAGGCCTACTAGAGATAAAGTCTCTCAGGCTTT
>NW_027811143.1:0-279 GCF_054177405.1 Leptonychotes weddellii | reverse complement strand
GCTGCCTCCACTTCAGATCCCGATTCAAGTTGTCACCTCTATTTCTGACTGGCTATAAATCTGTTTCCCTCAACTTCCTCCTACAGTTTGCTAATTTGCTATCATAGCTCACAGTGCTCAGGAGAACATTTATTTACATTGATTATCAGCTTATCATAAAGAATACAGATGAACAAGCCAGAGGAATGTTGAAAAAGAAGAGCAAAGCCGGCGGCATCACAATTCCAGACTTCCAGCTCTATTACAAAGCTGTCATCATCAAGACAGCATGGTACTGGC
>NW_027811142.1:0-279 GCF_054177405.1 Leptonychotes weddellii | reverse complement strand
AGGAAGGTACACCAAGTTATCGGCCACGTAAGCAAAGAAGCCACCGTGGAATGTTCTAGCAAAGCAGAGCCCCCAGGGGATGCAGCCCCAGCCCACCTCACGGAGCAGAGAAATAGCAGCTGAAGCCAGTGGATCCACAGTGCACTGTGAGAGAATACAGTCGTGGTTGTTGACAGCCACCCCTTTGGGGGTGATGTGTTACTCCAACAGATAATCACAACTCTGACTTAAATCTTTTCTTACTGGGGCGCCAGCTGAGCGTCTGCCCTCGGCTTGGGT
>NW_027811141.1:0-279 GCF_054177405.1 Leptonychotes weddellii | reverse complement strand
ATCAACTTCTCGAAGGAGTTCATGGTGTAAAAAGAAGTTAAGAACCACTGTGTTGGTTCAAGGCAAAGGCATGATAGGTGTGCAGTCCACAAGAGAAAATCTTCTGTGTGACATGGCCACCTGCTAGAGTCTGGAGATTGTCTATGCAGAGGAGCACTGAATAAATACGTAAATATATTGAAGGTAATGAGAGGAAAGCTTCTCACCATTGGAGAAGGGGAGTACAAATATGAAATGCTAAAAGTTTGAATGAACCCTATGTTTTGGAGTGGAATTCAT
>NW_027811140.1:0-279 GCF_054177405.1 Leptonychotes weddellii | reverse complement strand
GGATTTCTGGCCACTGGTGGAACAGTTTTTGTGACACTGTTCTGTGAAATACATGGGCCTCATTGAAGAATGGGGTCAGAAAATTCCTGTGGGACTTGTCCCAGTTTTTTTTTAAAGATTTATTTATTTATTTGAGGGGGAGGAGGGGCAGTGGGAGAGGGAGAGAATCTCAAGCAGACTCTCCGCTGAGTGTGGAGCCCGATGCAGGGCTCAGTCTCCCAACCCTGAGATCACAACCTGAGCTGAAACCAGAGTCAGATACTTAACCAACTGAGCCAC
>NW_027811139.1:0-2804 GCF_054177405.1 Leptonychotes weddellii | reverse complement strand
CCCCACAGCCTTTCACAGAAAACTCCTCACCCTCAGCCTCCTGGCCCACCCCAGGGTTCCCACATGGAGCAGACTATGTCCCTCAGCAGCCTCCTCCCAATTCCCCCTCTCCTCACCCTCCAAGACCACCAGACTCCTAATCACTTCCCAGGACCTGACTTTGGCCAATCACAGGGTGTGTGGTCCCAGGCCCCTCCCTACCCCCAAATCCATCCTGCACCCAGCTTTACACACCATCTTCCTGGTCACTTCTAAGGAAGGATTTCAGGCACTGCGACAAGAGGAGTCAGGGCTGGAGTAAGAAGGCCCTTCCTCTCTTGATTTGGAGGCCTCCTGCTGGGAGGGGGAGCCCCTGCTCTCACCCTGGAGCCCCTGCCCCATGGGTACACTTACTTTCTGCTGCTGCTGCTGCCTCTCCTGGGTTTTCTGGGTGTTGATCTCCTGGGTGACAAACTCGGAGGGTGCCTCCTGCCAGGGTTGCGGACAGTGAGGCCACACCACTCCCCTCGCTCAAAGTCTCTTCAGCACTACTACAGCTTTTGGCCACCGGACGTCTGACCTGAGTCATCTGGTACCAGTGCTATTCTATCTTCCCAGTGTGTTCTGATTCTGGATCAATCCTAGCTCCAACACTCACTCTGTGTGTGGCCCAGGGACTGTGGCCTGGCCTCCCTAAGCCTGCTTCCTCATCTGAAAAGGGTGAGAACTCCACCCCCCACACAGGGTCTCCTGAGGACCCAGTGCCATATTTCTAGCATCACTGTTCCTGCCCTCGCACATCCAGATGGAGCAGGAAAGATCCACACATTCCTTTCCTCCCTCGGACCTCATCACCACTTGCTGAGGCCTGCACCACAGAATTATCATCTCCCCATTTCCCAGATGAGGCCCAAGAGGGGCAATAAGTTTTTCAGGGGCTCACAGATTGAGAGGTCACTGTTCCCTTTTAGTCAGAGACCCTGCCTCAGCGGCTCTCACTCAGTCTAAGACCACCATTGACCAGAAATCCTTTCCTCTGGGCTCTTGAGGAATGTCCAGGCCCCTACCTGGACCAAGCCACAGATGGAGAGGGATGAGGTGTTCTCAAAGTCTGGTTAAGCAGCTCCTGCCGGCCTTAGCCAATCTGGAGTCTCTGCATCCAGACCAGAACCAAGGCAAAGCCAAAGATTTCACCTCCCCCAAGCAACAACTCCTCAGGGCATTCCTCAACTGAGCAGTCTTTCTTCATTCACTCAGGAAGGGAACCCTGAAAGCGCTACCTCTGACTGACAGAGAAGAGGATGACAGGACACTTTGTTTCCCCATTTACATGAAGCTTCTGATGAAGGAAGGACCCACTACCCACTGCGAAACTATCATTTCCCCCAGACCCTCCTCATTAGCCACTGAGGGCATATGTCATTGTCAACTGGACACTCAGGTGAGAAATAGCCAGTGAGTGAATAGCAGTGGCTGCCATAGGGGCACAGTGTGGAGTCACAGAAGGCACACACATCTGTCTCTGGCCCAGCCATTTGGACCCAAGCTTGGGAAGCCTTTTTGTCCACCTGGTCAATGGGAATCCCCGGGAGATGCCCTCCCCTTGGAGGTGTTGCAAAAACAGAAGAAAAAGCACAGTCCTGGCTTTCTGAGAGCACAGTGGGCTGGTCTAGGAAAGAGAGGACTCCCTAACCATCCCATCCACTCATTAGTGTCAGCAGGATGAGCCCTCACGGAAGCAGGAGACTTCCTAACGTCGCCAGCTGGACAGCCCAGCCAACACCACTATACCCTATGACCAGAGACTCCTGTACTTCAAACTGGACCCCCCGCCCCCACTTGCCCATAGGCCACACAGGTCCCTCTTCCTGTTAGTCCAGAAAGTCTGAATCATTACGTGAGAAACTAACAAAACCACATCCTGCCCAGTCCCCCTTCCCTCTCAGTCCTCCTCTCTTTCCAGACCCCCAGCCTCCACTCTACCTTGGTCATCAGTTCCCTGCTGAGTGACTTGTCTTGGCTTTGGAGCTTCTTAAATTTTTTGTAGCTCTTCCTGAGAAGAGACAAAAGAAAAAAGAAAAATTTAGGAATAACGTGGGGGATTTGAGTGCAAGTCCCTTTTATTTCAGAACCAAAAGCTTCATCTGAATGAGTATTTTCACTGGGTTCCTTTGTGCACTAAGGTCTTCTTGTGACTGGGGAGGGGGGCTTTCATGGTGGTCACCTGAGGCCTCTATTCACATTTGTATTAAGCTTCTCTGTGTTGCCTAGGTTTGGTTTTCTCTGGGCATATGGTTCAGTTGCTGTAAACACTTGAAAGTCTCCAACTTAAATCAACCCAGTATCTGACATATAAAGAAACTGATTCCTGAAGCAGAACTGGTGGACTGAGGACCCAGAGAGGCTAAAGACCCCAACATCAGCCCAGTCTCTGTCCTCAGGGTTTGCGGCCTCCCAGGAGTTCCCAGCTGACTGATGGAACAACGACAGACGTATGAGAGATCCCTAATCCATCCTGGTCCAATCTGTGGAGAGAGGCCTATCTACCTGGAAACCTTCCGCCATGTGTTCTTCAGATGGCAAATCGAGGTGTTCTGCAGAGCAGAGAGGATGGCATGCAAAGAGGAGTAGTTCTTCAGAACTTGGCACTCCTGGGGAGGAAAGAGGATGAGCTGTGAGGTGGGGAGCTAGAGCCCTATTTGCTCTAGCTTCAGCCCCCTCAGTTTAAACCTCCCCTCTCCTCCCCTCCCAGATGAGATGGAGCCCTGGAAGTGCACATTTAGGGCCAGAAGAGTAACAGTCACAGGGAGGAGGATGGGGGGGGG
>NW_027811138.1:0-279 GCF_054177405.1 Leptonychotes weddellii | reverse complement strand
GCAACACAATTTCACCACGGGACTCAGGGAATCATTTTCTCCATTCCCTTCTAAGTTCAAAATATGCTGTTTCTTCTATGCTTTGCACATGTAACATATGCTGCCTCTTACTGTTCGTTATTCATTGAAAAATACTTGTTGAGCATCTCTCTATGCTGCTAATACAACAGTGTGGCAATCAGTCTCTGCTCTTAAAGAGCTTGCTGTCTATAAAGAAGATGTGGTATATATATACAATGGAATATTATGCAGCCATCAAAAGGAATGAGAGCTTGCCAT
>NW_027811137.1:0-279 GCF_054177405.1 Leptonychotes weddellii | reverse complement strand
GTATTTCTAAAACATGCTGTTTAAATCAGCCATTTAACTTTACTATTCCGAGATGACAAAATAAGGAAAATTAGGAATATATTAACATTATTCAATAAAGAAATATATCTTTTAAAAGAATCTTATTTTTGTTTTAATTTTTTAATTTTTATTTTTTGTGATTTCATAATTTTTTCTTTCTGATTTCAATCTGCCTGTTACAGTTGAACTCTCAAAAATCCACATGGTTGATACATGAAACACAGAGTTCATTAATGGGATTACAGAAAAAATATCTCA
>NW_027811136.1:0-279 GCF_054177405.1 Leptonychotes weddellii | reverse complement strand
AAGAGGGGCACCTGGGTGGCTCAGTCGTTGGGCGTCTGCCTTCGGCTCAGGTCCTGATCCCAGGGTCCTGGGATCGAGCCCCTCATCGGGCTCCCTGCTCGGTGGGAAGCCTGCTTCTCCCTCTCCCACTCCCCCTGCTTGTGTTCCCCTCTCGCTGTGTATCTCTCTGTCAAATAAATAAAATCTTAAAAAAAAAAAAGAAGAAAATCTCACACCAGTTAGGATGGCTACTATCAGAAAAGCCAGAAAATGACAAATATTGGCAAGGATGTAGAGAAA
>NW_027811135.1:0-279 GCF_054177405.1 Leptonychotes weddellii | reverse complement strand
ACCCTAGCATGCTGCGGTTCTGAGGAAGAGGGTGCCCCTCAGCCTGGTATCCGCGGGGGGCAGAGGGGGCCACCCGGGACCCGGAGGCAGAGCCTGAGGCGGAGTGCCAAGTCCTGCTTCCTCCCATTGGGGAGGCCAGGTGAGTTCGGCCTCCGCCCTGGGCCTGAGCTTCAGTCTCTCCATCTGTAAAGCGGGCAGAACAGCAAAACCTTAGGGTTATGGTGCAGATTTAATGTAGGTAATGGGTTTCTTTTAGACTGGTTCAGAGTACAGGTCGCC
>NW_027811134.1:0-279 GCF_054177405.1 Leptonychotes weddellii | reverse complement strand
AAAAAAAAAGAAAACTAAACATTTTATCTAATATATTATTGCAACTCTTGGTCATTCTCCCATCTATGGGGCTTGCTATTGTTTTCTTTTTATATCTTTTTGTTTTTGTTTTGGTTGCTTATTTGTTTAATGCATGGCTGGATTATGTTATTGAAATCTATCTTTCATCTCCAACTGAGTTAAATCTCATGTTGCTATTCTGGGAGGAGCAGCCTTAGGTATGTCATGGTTACTTTGGGATGAGTGTGATACTGATTAGGGGTATTTTCCACTCTTTCT
>NW_027811133.1:0-279 GCF_054177405.1 Leptonychotes weddellii | reverse complement strand
GACAGAAAGAGTTATTAGAGAATAGATTAGCTGTGGGTTAATGTCCCCTCAGCTTGACTAAACTTTAGACAGATTTCTTTCTCACCATAGGCCCCTGACCTCCATTTTCTTAGATCATTTACTTTAGAAAATTTACAACTGTAAATTATTTCTCTGTTTCCTTGAGATGTAAATCTTCTTCCAGGCTCTTGCTGGTTTTGCAACCAAGGAAAATCTTCCCAAGGGCCTGAAAGCCATCCTTTTGAAATGCAGCCTTCAGAATGATATCACCCTGATCTC
>NW_027811132.1:0-279 GCF_054177405.1 Leptonychotes weddellii | reverse complement strand
TAGCATAATACCCTCTAGTTCTATCCACGTCATTGCAAATGGCAAGATTTCATTTTTTTGATGGCTGCCTAATATTCCATTGTGTGTGTGTGTGTGTGTGTGTGTGTGTGTATACACATCACATCTTCATCCATTCATCTGTTGATGAACATCGTGGCTCTTTCCATAGTTTGGCTATTGTGGACATTGCCGCTATAAACATTGGGGAGCACTTACCCCTTCGGATCGCTACATTTGTATCTTTGGGGTAAATCTTAATCACTTCCAAATTGAAGACTT
>NW_027811131.1:0-279 GCF_054177405.1 Leptonychotes weddellii | reverse complement strand
TAGCATTTGGCCATAGAACTAGGATTGGAGTATATATGGCTCTTCTGTTCTCTCATTAGACTGAACTTCCGGAGGGCAGTACCCTGAATTATGCCCCTTGGATTGATTCCCTGTGTTTACTATTGTATTACATAGTTACTAATGTTGCTAGTTCTCACAGAAAATACAAACGTATTAGGGGCTAAGGCGTGGGATACAGATTCAGAATCAGTTTGGAAGCCATGTAGACACTTGCACTCATGTTTCATTGGCCTTTGCAATCTCTTGCAAGGTTCTATG
>NW_027811130.1:0-279 GCF_054177405.1 Leptonychotes weddellii | reverse complement strand
GTTGTGTTTGTAGGTGTTCAGAATGGTTTGATCCCTATCCAGCTGAATTCCTGAGAGGAGACGAAATCCAGGTCTCCTAGTCCTCCGCCATCTTGCTCCGCCCCCGTGGTTGGCTTCTTTTACTTACCACAATGCCTTTGAAATTCATGCAAGTTCTTGTGCATATCAATAGTGTATTCCTTTGAATTGCTGAGTAGTATTCCATTGTGTGAATATACCATGATTTGTTTATCATATTTTAATGAAAATATGGGCTATTTCCAGTTTTTGGCTATTACA
>NW_027811129.1:0-279 GCF_054177405.1 Leptonychotes weddellii | reverse complement strand
GAAAGACCTGTTAAAGATTATTTCATTCTTACTATTTTTATTATTATTGTTGCTATTATTATTATGTTTGTAATGAATATTTTTAATGTATTTAATATTAACTTTCTATTCTTAGGTATGTGAAGGGAAGTTCAATATTTTTTACCAGTATGACTTCTGACATTTTATTTTCTGTTATCTGTACCTCCTCCTTGATGCTTACCTTTATCACCTCATTATACACCTTCTCACTGGCTTTCCAACTTACAACTCATCCCATCCAATCAACATTCCTTTAAA
>NW_027811128.1:0-2804 GCF_054177405.1 Leptonychotes weddellii | reverse complement strand
CAGATGTTCAATATACAGACAGCTGTGTTGATACAAATGGAAATCTTAAAATTTATGATTCCTGTTCCTGAGATACATAGGAGGCAATCTTTCCTTGAAAATTTAGTGCAATGTCTCCTAGGGCTTATTCCCAGTTAACCTAATTCTGTGAGGGGTTCTTAAAACAAAAATAAACAAGGGACGGCGGGGTGGCTCAGTTGGTTAAACATCTGCCCTCAGCTCAGGTCATGATCCCAGGGTCCTGGGATCGAGTCCCGCGTCGGGCTCTTTTCTTAGCTCCCTCTGCCTGCCCCTGCCCCTGCTTGTGCTCTCTCTTTCTCTGACAAATAAATAAATAAAACCTTTAAAAAAATAATATAAACAAGACAAAAGTTTTGTGGTCAGAAAGTTTAGGGAACCATGGCGTGCTTTAGCATCCTAAGGGGTATGAAAAGTTGTTAAGAAACTATTTTAGGGGCTCCTGGGTGGCTCAGTCGTTAAGCGTCTGCCTTCGGCTCAGGTCATGATCTCAGGGTCCTGGGATCGAGCCCCACATCGTGCTCCCTGCTCGGCGGGAAGCCTGCTTCTCCCTCTCCCACTCCCCCTGCTTGTGTTCCCTCTCTCGCTGTGTCTCTCTCTGTCAAATAAATAAAATATTTAAAAAAAAAGAAACTATTTTAATTTAATTTGGTATTTTTCACATTTACTTTACCACAGAGCACTTTGTTTTAGCAGCATGCATTGATAGCCTGAGGATCCAGGGTCATAGTTACTGTCGGTGATTGTCTTCTGCTTTGACAGGGTTGAGAAGCTATTGATATAGGTGGGTCCTTCCGCCCCCCCCCCAAATGACCTGGACGATTGTAGGTTTGAGCTTGTCTGTCTTTTTCTTTTTTAAATTTGTGTTTGTGTTTCTACCGCTTCTATGTTGGATTATTAGGCTCTCCCTTTTACACAGCTAGTGTGCCTCTGTGCTTCTCCCATCCTGGTCCTCTCCTTGGCTTCTTCTAATATTCTTTGGGTCGAGAAAACAGTCATCAAGCTTGCCCAAATATATTAAAAATAAACTTCTATTAATGTACAGTTTATTGCACATAGACAATAATATTGTACTCTAAGTATGTAATATGATAAATATCATCATGATGGCCACCATATAACGATATATACATGTAGCAAAGTAACAGGATGTACCCCTTAAATTTACAGTGTTACATGTCAAGTTTATCCAGTTTAAAACACAAACTTCTAAGCCTTACAATGACTGGAGATGTATTTCTTTTGTGCATGTTAATGTTCTTAAGTCAATATATTTTGTAAAATCTATTTTTGTTGTTTTGATGTTTCCTCCTGACTTCCTGTTTTTTTTCCTCTATTCTAGAAAGAAGTGTCCTGAGAAGCTGAAGCAATACTGTTCTCACCTGGTCAATAGATCCAGTTTCACCATAGTAACCTAGCTGTACTCAAGACATAAGTCAACCAACCTCACCTCCAACAGCTCTTACCATTGATTCTTCCATAATTCCAATTTCCAAACAGGGAACACTTGCAATGCTAATTGCATTTTAACAATGGTGACTCTTTTGATTCATCTCAGATTACTTAAAAGAATGGATTCTGAAAATACACAGTCACTCTTTCATCTGTTCTTCTTCATCTTCCCCAGCTGTGTCTAGAGCTGTGAGGTGTGAAAATGAAATGTTTTGTGGGTGATGACTTGTAGTTCTCTGCTTCCTTTTAATCTAGCCCAAGTTTTCTATACATCACAGGCTCGAAAAACAAACGTAGGGAAAAGAAGAAATGAGCTCTGTTTGTTTTAGGTATTTAATAGTTCTTTGTTGGTTTGCACGATGAAGGATGTCTAACCACTGTTATATATGTATAAAGAAAATCTCTTAAGAGTGGGAGAAACTATTTGATCCCGGGGGTGGGGAAGCCTGCTGGTACTCGCTGCTTCTGAGGAGGAGTGTGTATTTTAGGTCCCTACACATTGCACTGTCTATGATTGAAGAGTCTCAGATGACAGGAAGAGAAAGAAAAGCGTCTGTTCTTTTCTATCAGGTATTCTTAGAAATGCCAGTTCATTTTTCTGAAGTATATAAAGCACAAATTAACGAGAAAATGAGTCACCTCCAGCTCTGCGTGGGAACTGTGACACTATAGTAACACAACCTACTTTATGGTAGCTTGACAGCAACATCCTCTGAAGTTTTTTGGGTTACAACTGGTTTACCAGCCTGAGAGAGCAAGCCTATGAAGAGGGCTTATATCTCAGCCGAATTTAGGGTTGTCAGAGTTAATCGGACACCTGTTTAAAAACAATGTATGATTGTAATTGTACTGAATGGTAATTCGGTATGAATGGTCCTCAGTCCCGTATAGGAGCCTGTTTTGTTATAGTCAAACCAAGCATTTCTAGAATACTGGTGGGTGTCAGTTCCTTGAACCCCTGTCAAAGAGAACTGGAGTTAGATACTCATTAGACAGTGAAGATAAAATTTTATTTGAAAAAAACACCCAAAACTATTGCAATAGGGGAAAAGAGCTTCCAAAATAGAGCTGAGCTCAGTGCTGAGTACGGCATGGACAAGTGGGGATTTACAGCCAAGGAGCAGGCTGGGGTCTGGGGTCAGAATGGAAAATCACTAGGTAGAAGCTTCATTCTGATGCTGAGCGATGTTGAGCACTTTTTCATGTGTCTGTTGGCCATTTGGATGTCTTCTTTGGAAAAATGTCTGTTCATGTCTTCTGCCCATTTACGGAGAACAGAGAACCCTCCTACACTGTTGGTGGGAATGCAAGCTGGTGCAGCCACTCTGGAAAAC
>NW_027811127.1:0-279 GCF_054177405.1 Leptonychotes weddellii | reverse complement strand
AGGGCGTACGGTGTACACAAAGGTAAGTCATACAGGATTTCTTTTCTTTTTTTTTTTTTTTTGAGGAATTCTTTTTTTTTTTTTTTTTTTTAATTTTTTTTTTATTCTTATGTTAATCCCCATACATTACATCATTAGTTCTAGATGAAGTGTTCCATGATTCATTGTTCGTGCACAACACCCAATGCTCCATGCAGAACGTGCCCTCCTCAATACCCACCACCAGGCCAACCCATCCTCCCACCCCCCTCCCCTCTAGAACCCTCAGTTTGTTTTCAG
>NW_027811126.1:0-279 GCF_054177405.1 Leptonychotes weddellii | reverse complement strand
GACCCTGGGATCATGACCTGAGCCTAAGGTAGATGCTTAACAACTGAGCCACCCAGGCGCCCCTAACAGCTGCCCAGGTCTTAAACATGGGCCGGAATAGCTCAGAAGCTGCATCTCCTTGCTGCAGAGCTTCCCTGCTGATTATGCAGAGGGAATGTGTGATCTCCAGGATCCTTGAGTGATTGTGGGAGAAAATCATGTCAAATTAGCTATCTGGTTGGCTCATCTGATGCCGGAGCTTTATCTACTTGGACCTGGTGCTTGGATCATTTGGGCATT
>NW_027811125.1:0-279 GCF_054177405.1 Leptonychotes weddellii | reverse complement strand
CTCTAGCTTCTGGCTTCATCCTTGCTTCTGAAATCAGGCTTCCCCACACTCCTATTTTCTTTCCTTTTTTAAAAACAAATTAAGCTGGGGCGCCTGGGTGGCTCAGTCGTTAAGCGTCTGCCTTCGGCTCAGGTCATGATCCCAGGATCCTAGGATCGAGTCCCGCATCGGGCTCCCTGCTCTGCAGGAAGCCTGCTTCTCCCTCTCCCTCTCCCACTCCCCCTGCTTGTGTTCCCTCTCTCGCTGTGTCTCTCTGTCAAAAAATAAATTAAAAAAAAA
>NW_027811124.1:0-279 GCF_054177405.1 Leptonychotes weddellii | reverse complement strand
AGGAAGGTACACCAAGTTATCGGCCACGTAAGCAAAGAAGCCACCGTGGAATGTTCTAGCAAAGCAGAGCCCCCAGGGGATGCAGCCCCAGCCCACCTCACGGAGCAGAGAAATAGCAGCTGAAGCCAGTGGATCCACAGTGCACTGTGAGAGAATACAGTCGTGGTTGTTGACAGCCACCCCTTTGGGGGTGATGTGTAACTCCAACAGATAATCACAACTCTGACTTAAATCTTTTCTTACTGGGGCGCCAGCTGAGCGTCTGCCCTCGGCTCGGGT
>NW_027811123.1:0-279 GCF_054177405.1 Leptonychotes weddellii | reverse complement strand
ATAGATGTGGGAGGGAGGAACAGGGAAAAGGGTTGTTTGGCACAATTCATGCCCACTCTGTGAGCAGCAAACCCTAGAGTGCAGGCCATGTGGCTCCAAACCCCAGTGGGGTTAAAAGAATGAGCTCAGAATGTGGGCATAGAGGAAAGAAGTCCAGAGCTGGCCTAGAAATGCCGCTGAGCTCTCAGCAGGAAGGGGGCGTGCCCATGGGAAGATCCCTCCAGCCTGGATAGCATGTGAGCACTGGGCCTCCATCTCGGCCTCCATCTCAGCCTGTGA
>NW_027811122.1:0-279 GCF_054177405.1 Leptonychotes weddellii | reverse complement strand
GTACTGCTGCATTTCCTCAGGGGAATCCTTGAGGCTACCAATAGCTATGGTGCCCTACTACAAGGAGCACCTTCTCCTAGACCCAGCAGATCTCAGTTGTCCCTGCTCTCCTCTTCCCTGCTCCAAACTCCTTCAACCTTTGATCCAGGTTTTTACCACCTTTCTTCCCCCAAAATGTCAGCAGCCACTCTCCACCACTAACTGGCATTGTCAGGAGGTGGTTGGTCTGCTGTAGGACTTTATCTAGATCCAAGACTGACAGTTACTAGGAAACAGATT
>NW_027811121.1:0-279 GCF_054177405.1 Leptonychotes weddellii | reverse complement strand
GGTGGGGGTGCTGGGAGCAGGTGCAAGGGCAGGGAGCGGGCAGGCGGGGGCGCCTTCAAGGGAGGCTGTGGGTGGCAGGCTGCAGACCAGAGCGTGTGGAGAGGAGCTTCTTTGGGGAGCCGGACGGTGGGGAGGTGCCTGGAGGACAGGGAAGGAAGGACTATGTCTGCTTCAGGGGGTCCTTCTGGAGAGTCAGAGTGAGGCAGAGAGAAGGCAGAGAGCCTCCTCCGTCCCTGAGCTCCTGCAAGAGGCCAAGTCCCAGATGGACACAGACTTGGG
>NW_027811120.1:0-279 GCF_054177405.1 Leptonychotes weddellii | reverse complement strand
ACATTATTTTTCTTAATTCTTTACTCCTCTCTCTCTCTTTGCCATGCCAAGTCTGATTACCCTTTCCTGCTTCTTGACCATAGGCTTTAACTAATGGGATGTTATGGACATGATGCAACAGACACTTGATATGTGCTTGTGTTTTTGAGTTTTCCCTTCTGAAATTACCAAGAACAGGTCAAGCCCCAAGTAGCCCATAGTCCAAGGAGGAGAAAAGGCAGATGGAGCAAATCTGGATTCCACCTGCAGCTTACAATCCAGCCTAGCCAAGCCCAACCT
>NW_027811119.1:0-279 GCF_054177405.1 Leptonychotes weddellii | reverse complement strand
AAAATGAAGGCGGGGAAATCGGAGGGGGAGATAAACCATGAGAGACGATGGACTCTGAGAAAGAAACTGAGGGTTCTAGAGGGGAGGGGGGTGAGGGGATGGGTTAGCCTGGTGATGGGTATTAAAGAGGGCACGTACTGAATGGAGCACTGGGTGTTATACGGAAACAATGAATCATGGAACACTGCATCAAAAACTAATGATGAAATGTATGGTGATTAACATAACATAATAAAATAAAAAAAATAACATCTGAATTCATTACTATTATCTACAAGA
>NW_027811118.1:0-279 GCF_054177405.1 Leptonychotes weddellii | reverse complement strand
TCATGGAACACTACATCAAAAACTAATGATGTACTGTATGGTGACTAACATAACATCATAATAATCATAATAATAATAATAAAAAGAAGTGGGAGGCTCCCAACCACAGAAAGAGTTGCTGGAGCAGAGGCAAGGCTTTGTAGCGGAGACCTTAAATTCACCATGAATATGTATGTATACAGTGATCCACCTTCCAGGGAAAAGATGTTGCACCCATTCACCAAACAAATACAATGGGGCTACTAAATACCATGTAGATTTCAACTTTCTTCCATTTCA
>NW_027811117.1:0-2805 GCF_054177405.1 Leptonychotes weddellii | reverse complement strand
CCAGCCAGCCCTCTCCTGGTCAAAGGACCACTCACAGGGCTTCTGAGAAAGGGATGGTAGCAACTTTAAGCAAGAATGCTAGAGACTGGTTCCGTTCTAACTTGAAGTTCAGGAGTTCTTGTGAATAGATTCTTCTTAGTTTGGTTGTATGCCTTTGGTCAATTTCCAGAGTACTGAAATTGATGGTTTTTTTTTTTTTGACAACTTTGTCCCATTATAAAGTAACTTCTTGGAGAGAGGATTTGTTGAACTCCATATTCCATCATATTGGAAATAAGAAATGTGAAGCAAGAATTTTATAACAAGCTACATTTTTTTAAAATTTATTTATTTATTTATTTTTAAAGATTTTATTTATTTATTTGAGAGAGAGAGTGAGAGAGAAAGAGCACAAGAGGGGGGAGCAGGAGAGGGAGAAGCAGACTCCCTGCCGAGCAGGGAGCCCGATGTGGGACTCGATCCCGGGACTCCAGGATCATGACCTGAGCCAAAGGCAGTCGCTTAACCAACTGAGCCACCCAGGTGCCCACAAGCTACATTTTTAAAGACATTTGAAAGTGAACGGAAAGACATACTATGAAAATGAGTCAGAAAACAAATGGCCTGTGTATCGTTATTTAACATATAACTTGAGGAAATATTCTAGCCAAAAGAGAGATACCAAATTTAGAACTCAAAAACAGAAAAGTCATGAAATACATAGACTTATAGATCTTTCTTATCTTAGTTTGAAAATCTGCTTCAGAAATTTCATTGTTATTATGGTCTGTTTCATGGGTTATTTTCGGGGGAGTTCTTGTGGTCATTGTTGCTGATAGACAAATGGCCATCTAGTGCTGCTTTTATAGGTTTTTATTCCTATGTTGGTTTTATTCCTTTCCCACGACATTGTATTCTATTTTTCCTGTCATGGCCATCTTCTGTCAGTTCTGAAGCCATCTCTTGTCCATTTAATACAGCAAATGGTGTTCTTTTTCAGCATGTTCTAAAAATGACAAAATTATTTGCATAGTTGGCAGCTTGTACCAAGAGACTTAATTTTATAAAGATATTTAATTTTACTCTGCAGAAGCAGAATTGCATAAAACAACATAAAAGCAATTTTTACTTCTAATTAACTTGAATAATTTTTTCCTGCTTTTTAAGAGTTTATATTAAATTACCTGAGTCACTTTTTTTCCTTTAAATGGGATGTTATCTTCTGAAAGCTCTTCTTTATATTTTTTCCCTTCTCAAATGTATGAGTGTTCCTTTATTAACAGAGTTACAACCTAGAGTTTACATTTTCTGTCAAAGATTTTGTTAAAGATTTCTGTTGAAGATCTCTGTTAAAGATTTTGCATGGAGAAAAATAACTGCTAGGAAATATATTAAAATATTTGCCATTTAAATCCCTGCCTGGTTTGCAGCCCATGCTTCATTTCTCCCATTCCTCATTTAAAAACCTACTTATAAAAACTAGGAGAAGATGAAAACTCATAACGTTGAGAAGTAAAAATAATAAAATATTTCAAGGAGCTAGGAGGAATTTACACCATTTAAATGGCATATGGAGTTGAGTTGGAACTCATAGTCAGCAGCTGATCTTGATAAATACTTCATACCTGAATGACTTCAAGAATTTGCTTTCTTCACAGGTTCAGAGACTAAAAATATGTAATGTCTAGAAACTTAGCCAATACTGCAGGTACTATCTAAGAAAGCACCTCTGTTAATAATTTTCCTTCAGCCTATCTTTGAAGTTTTGCCAGGATTGCCACATAAGCAGGGCAGAATGAAAATAGGGATGCACAAGAAATGAGCAACAGGAAGGAACTTCAGCAGGAAGTGCTTTGAGAAGGGTGAATCTGGGGAATGAATATTTTGATTTGCACACATATAAAAAGACAATGGTAAGAAATAATATGTGCATGACTTCCAAGATTAAAGATTAATGCATGGTCAGGGGGTCCCCAAGTCTGCTCCCAGGTTTGGCGATTCTCTGGGACAACTTCTAGGACTCAGTTTGTAGTCACACTTAGGCCTAAGATTAGTATAGACAAAAGAGAACAAAATCAGCAAGGGTGGAAAAAAAGGTGCATGGGAGAAGGCCAGAGGAAACCAGGTGCAAACTATTGAGACTCCTCCCCCAATGGAGTCACAGAGGACATGTTTAATTCCAAACAGTATAAAATTATGAAGGACTTTATTGGTGCTGATCCTGAAGGTACCCTCTGCCTAGTGTGTACCAAAATTTCAGAGTCCCAGAAGGAAAGCAGGTGTCCAGCATAAACCACACTGTTTGTACAAACAGTTTAAATGCAATAAGACACCTCTCACCAATTAGACGCTCAAGAGAACACTCCCCAAATATAAGTTCCCAGATGCCAGCGAAGGGCCTACCTTGCAAGCAGGCCTTTCTAAGGACCGTGGTCTCAAAACTGCTACCCTCTTTTCTGCACGGCACACACTTATATTTAAAAAAATTCTGCAAATGAGTTCTCAAAAGACCAATTATTTGGGGCGCCTGGGTGGCTCAGTCGTTAAGCGTCTGCCTTCGGCTCAGGTCATGAACCCAGGGTCCTGGGATCGAGCCCCGCATCGGGCTCCCTGCTCCGCGGGAAGCCTGCTTCTCCCTCTCCCATTCCCCCTGCTTGTGTTCCCTCTCTGTCTGTGTCTCTCTCTGTCAAATATATAAATAAAATCTTAAAAAAAAAAAAAGACTTAGAATCCATAAAAAAAAAAAAGACCAATTATTTAACAGAAGAATGGACAAAACACATGGATAAGCAATAGACAAATTTCAAAAATATAAATGTCTAATGT
>NW_027811116.1:0-13605 GCF_054177405.1 Leptonychotes weddellii | reverse complement strand
AAAAAAAAAAAAAAAAAGAGAAAAGCTGCCAGTATTTGGATGACAGAGATGTTAGAATTGTCTGACAACGATTTTAAAGCAGCCATCATAAAAATACTTCAACTAGCAATTATGAGCAGACTTGAAACAAATGAAAACAATAGGAGGTCTCAGCAAAGCGATGGAAGATATAAGGAAGAACCAAATGGAAATTTTAGAACTGTAAAACAAAATAATCAAAATTAAAAAAAACCAAAAACGTGGATGGGTTCAACTGTTAAATGAAGAAGACAAAGGAAAAAATGAGTAAGATTGAAAAATTGAAAAATAGAAACTACCTAATCCAAATAAAAGGGAAAATAATATTTTAAAAGAGTAAGAATAGAGCCTCAAGGACCTATGGAGCTATAATACAAGAGGTAATGTTTGTGTCATCAGCTTTCCTGGAGGAGAAGAGAAAGAAGATGGGGCTGAAAAAGTACTCAAAGACATAATGGCCAGGGGCACCTGGGTGGCTCAGTAAGTTAAGTAGCCAGCTCTTGATTTCAGCTCAGGTCATGATCTCAGGGTGCTGAGATCAAGCCCCATGTCAGGCTCTGCATTCAGCGTGGAGTCTGCTTAAGATTCTCCCTCTCCCTCTCCCTCTACCCTTTTCTCTCACCTCACGTGCTCGCTCTCTCTTTAATAAATAAAATCGTTTAAAAAAAAGTATGAATAATTAAAATTAAATTCTTATGTGAAATAAAAGCCTCTTGGATATTTCATGCTCTTCTGGAAAGAAGATGAAGGGGGATGGGATTTTTTTATTGACTGAATTTAATCCTTAAAAGGATGGTATTTGCTTACAATTAACTAGATTAAATTTCCCTATACACAGTATGGGCTTGAAATAAATTATACATATTTACTATTAATAACTATAATAATTATTATATGAAATTATGTATTAATTCATATATATTTTATATACCTATGATATTTTTGTGTCAGTATCCTGAGAAAGTCATACCATTTGCATGTTTAGTAGCAAAATAGTGGAATGATTGTTTTCTCCTGTGAATTTACAACACTCCTGTAAGTGGCACTAGGAAGGTAGTATCTAGAACTATTTGATAAAAGCAAAAATTATGTCTTAGAAGAAGTTCAATGATTCAGAAAATTGTAGATCTAAGATTAAAACCCAACTCATCTTGGGTGCCTGGGTGGCTCAGTTGGTTAAGCGACTGCCTTCGGCTCAGGTCATGATCCTGGAGTCCCGGGATCGAGTCCCACATCGGGCTCCCTGCTCAGCAGGGAGTCTGCTTCTCCCTCTGACCCTCCCCCCTCTCATGTGCTCTCTCTCTCTCTCATTCTCTCTCTCAAATAAATAAATAAAATCTTTAAAAAAAAAAAACCCAACTCATCTTATTTCAAGTACAGTCATCTTCAGTAAGCCTTAGGTGCATGAAAGAACAGGTGGTGTTAATTTCACTTCCTGCTTAAATGTCAATAGCTTTCACTCTGATTATCTTCCTGTCACTGAGAGCCAGTGTAACCCAGTTGTTTCACTTTTTCTCACCACTACCAGGAACAGTACTTCTTTTTCTCTTCTATCGCCCAGAGCTCTGTTGCTTCATTTCATCTCTAATGTCCTAAACCTTTGTCCTAAAATATTTTTGGGTGTTTGTTCAGATGTATTGAACATGATATCTTAGTACATGATATTTTTATCTAAAGCAGAATTAATCAACTAAATAACGTATTTTTGAAATGATACAAACAATATACAAATCCTGGAATGAAAACCAGGGTGCTGTGAATCAAAAAGGTCCTCAGAATTGGGTGGAACCCCCACCCCCCACATCTCTGTTAGATAGTCCAGTCTGGGACTGTGACGCAGTCCCTTCTCCCTTATGCTCTCCTGGGGAGCCATGCTCTCTCTGGATCACAAGCACAGTATATAAAAAACAACATTACATTTGGAGTCAGAAAGCCTGAGCTTGATATAGTGGGCATCTGTCAGCTGTTCTAATATTGTGCGTGTGACAACTTAAAATAGTATAAAAACAGTGAGATGATTGGGTACAAATTCATCTTCATCTACAGTATAGTTACTTAGCATTTTGAAGTTCCTTAATCAAGCAAGACTCCCCGCCCCACTTTAGAGGTGGTTATTCCCTTAAAAATATCCTTACCAAAATATACACTAGGGGGTCTATGGACTAGCATATAGGACATTACTAATTGTTAATGGTGAAGTGATTAATGCTCAGATTAGGTGATGTGGATTGGGAATATTGCAGTCTCTTTCAGGAGTGAAGTGTAAAAATCCAGCAGGCCCAGTGGGCATGCCACATGTCTCTTGGAGACAGGAGCAGTGGTCTTCAAATTGGGCCACATGCACCCTTGCGTGCATAAGAAAATTTTTCAAAGGGTGTTAAGGAAATCTACCTCCAGATCCTTACATTTCTGGTGTACTCTTTTCTAAAACTGGTTTTCCTGGGAATATGCCTGCCGTAGGCCACCACTCCTTTCCATCGCCGTTCCTGCAATGCTCTTCTATTCAAAAGAAAAGCAGACTTCTCACCCAGGACCAGGGACATAATCTGTGGGGCTCAGTAGAAACAAAAATGTGGGGCCCCTCGTTCCAAAATTATTAAGATTATCAAGATGTTGACAGCAGAGCATTAAACCTGGTGTGGGACCCTTCTGAGCTGGGGGTCCTGTGCCAGCACCATGACGCCCACCTGCTCTCAGCCTTATCACACCTTATGATGGCACATTCTTTGGTGGGGGGTGACAGTGTGAAGGCACTGGGCAACAGATGGCAAAAAAAAAATTCCACAAATTGGAATTGGTATGGAGCAAGTAAATAAAGAGCTTCTATAGGTCAGGTCGTTTATAATTTATTGTTCTCAACAAAACGGAAAGGGGATAGAATCAAGTTGTCAGATGAAAGATAAAATTAAGGGCGCCTGGGTGGCTCAGATGGTTAAGCGTCTGCCTTCGGCTCAGGTCATGATCCCAGGGTCCTGGGATCTAGTCCCGCATCGGGCTTCCCGCTCCTTGGGAGCCTGCTTCTCCCTCTGCCTCTCTCTCTCTGTCTCTAATGAATAAATAAATAAAATCTTTAAAAAAAAAAAAAAAAGAAAGATAAAATTAATTTTGATGATAGATCACTACGTGACTTTTGACGTGTAACTGAGAAGGAGTTCAAAGAAGTGAATGACATTCCTATAACAAACCTCCTTTGATTCTCATCTATTCATTTATATCAATAGGTCTTCTTTGAAATTTTGTCTATAAAAATGATAAATAGGCATAAAATCGGTGCTGAATCCTGTCCCATTTTCGTTAATAAATATACATGGACATATGTAGATATATATGAAAAAATTTGTTTTAAATCTCCTACTATCTTATTAAAAGATATAATTGTAATAAAATTTTGTTTTCTGTTTGATAATTTTCCAACAAAATATATGTGATGTGTTATGATATTTTTATTAATTTTAATGTAATAATTACAATGACAACTTAGTCCAGAAAGAAAAAAATTCTTGATATTTGAGGTCATAGAAACTTCTATGAATTAAAATTTAATTGTATCTACCTGTTTTAGATACAATTGATACGTTGATTACTAAAAACCTTTTCAAGCATAAAATATAATAAATTAAAATGAAAGTCTATAAATAAAGTGGAAAACCCAAACTCAAAGAGAAAGATGAATAATACAAAATTTCATACTATTAAAGAAGTTATTCCTGTGTTTTTTTCAATGGCTGATGATGTTATAAGTTCACGGTATGTACGTTCCATAGATTACGGTTTGAAAAATAATGTAACCATTTATTTTCAAATGCCAATATTTTCAATGTCCCAGAAATTAAGTTCTTAGCGATGACTAAAGCTTAGAAAGAAAAAAAATTCTACATATCATTTTTCAAATGTGAAAGCTTCATTTTTTTATTTAAATTGATACAGTTCAGTATTATAAAGACACTGAAGATTGCTGCTCAGGGGCATGGAGGCAGCACATCACGGAAGACCCACGCCTTGCTCTGTCAGGCTGACTAGTCCTACCTTCAGAATATTGCTGGGACTTTCATACATGTCCTAGTTGTAAGTGCCCAGGGGAGTGATGTTTAACTCTGGCTACCCTGTAGAATTACCTTGGGACCTTTTAAAAATACTGATGGTTGATGGAATGAACAAGTCACGGGACTAAAAGGCACAGCATAAGGAACATAGGCAATGATATTGTAATAACATTGTATGGTGACAGACAGTAACTAAACTTCTGAACATAGCATAATGTACAAACCTGTCAAATTTCTATGTTGTACACCTGAAACTAACGTAACATTGTGTGTCAACTACACTCAAATAACGAAATTAAAAATAAAAACACTGGTTGAGTGTTGGTTGAGGCCCTCTCCAGAGATTCTGATGTCAATGGTCCAGCATTAAATGGTCAGGCACACCATGTTTCCCAGATGATTCTAATGTGCAGCCAGGACAGAAACCACTAGCATGTGACAAATACTGGGACTTCCCTGAGCTACAACCCGGCAGTGTGACCGTTTCTTTGTGCTTGCTTGTTAAATATATGTTGGATGAGATTTTGTTGGAGACTCGCTGTCATTGTAGCATTCTACCTGGAAGCAATGTTGGAGGCCCGGGTCAATACACTTAAATACTGGAGGTTTCCAATATTTACTAAAGAGCACATTTGGCACACAGTCAAACTGACTTAGGTAAGTTTACAAAAATGCCTTTCCCCAACCCCCTTTTCCTTCCCGAGGGGTTATGTGGGTCCAGGACTGAAGTCCATGACCCAGGCTAAATAAAATAACCAGGACTGGATTTGGGGATGGGGCATGTGATTTAAGGCTAGAAACAAGATAACTTCAGGAATACTGCCAGCATGTTTTCTCCCTACTGGATATGAAGATGAACACGTATAATCAGGGTTGCTGCTGGCCACTGTTGTGGGAACTCAAGGGAAGCCAGTCTTAGGATGAAGCAAACACTGGAACACAGAGTGCAGAAAGCAAAGGAAATCTGGTGACAGGGCTAAACCACTGGATCAAGCCTCATCAGCTGTATCACTTACTTAAGCCAATAAATTTCCTTTAGTCGGCCAGTCTGAGTCAGATAAGACCAGGGGCTTTAGGACCAGGCTGCCTGAGTCTAAAGCCCAGTTTTGCAACTCACTGTGTCATCTTGGCAGTTACTCACAGGTGCTGCACCTCAGTGTCCCCATGTGTAACCATCGGGCTACTAACACTTTCATCACAGAGTTGCCATGAACACTAAATGAGTTAATACTGGGAAATCCCTTAGAACAGAACAAAGCAAGAGCCACACTATTATTTAAAGTAATTATCACTTACGTTGGGCTTAGTGTTATGATTGAACACATCCTAACTGATATATTTGAATTCTGATTCCACAGGTGACCTCAAGCAAATCCCTTAAATTCCTGGGCCCTGGTTTCCCAATTTATAAAGTAAGAAGGTTGGTTGATCTCCAAGGTACTTTCCAGCTCCACTTTAGTAAACACATTGCATTTCAAATTATTTTCTCTCTCAGTATGCATTTAGAATGAAAATATCAGAATACATGAATCGTTCTTTCATTCATGTGTTCAATAAATATTTTTTAAGAAACTACCAAGTGGGGCGCCTGGGTAGGTCACTTGGTTAAGTGGCTGCCTTCAGCTCAGGTCATGATCCCAGGGTCCTGGGATTGAGCCCTGCATCAGGCTCCCTGCTCAGTGGGGGGTGTGCTTCTCCCTCTCCGTCTGCCCCTCACCTCCACTCATGCTCTCTCTCTCGTGCTCTCTCTCTCTCAAATAAATAAATAAAATCTTAAAAAAAGAAAAAGGAAAGAGCATAAAGGCAAAACACTAACCCATAGGCGTTATTTTAAAGTCTTTATTCTCATTACATCCAGAACATTCCATTGGCCAAAGCAAGCTCTATAGTTGAATCTAACATCAGTGAGGCAAGGAAATAAATTCTGTTTCTTGTGAGATGAACTGTAAAATCCCATGACTATGGTAGTGAAGAAAGGCAGGGGTGAAAAGTGGAGAACAATAATGCAATCCACCACTGGCTTTGAGATGGCAGATTATTATCTAGCAGCAGGTCTGAGTGGGCATCCCGGGAGTTTTGTATGCTCCTAGCAGGATTCACACCACCACCTCCCTCCCCACTTAATGTGTACAACAAGGGCAGATTCAAATTTTGTGGGACCTGAGGTTTATACATTATGGGGTGTCCTTTTCAAGTAAAAGAACACAAAGTACCATAAGAACTCACTGTGAGTTCCTCATGGGGTCCTCAAAAGGGCACATGCACACGAGGGTCTTTGAAACTTAGGCTTCCTTACCTCACATTTTTTCTTTTTTTTGAGGGGGGGATGGGGAGCACACATGCAAGGGGGAAGGGGAGGAGGAGTAGGGGAGAGGGGCAGAAGGGGAGGGAGAGGGACAAGCAGACTGTGTGCTGAGTGCGGAGCCTGGCTTGGGGCTTGACCTCACCACCCTGATATCATGACCTGAGCCGAAATCAAGAGTCAGATGTTTAACCAACTGAGCCACCCAAGTGTCCCCTTTACCTCACATTAAATCAACCTCTGCTCCAGGCTCACCACCATTATCTTTGGTTGACTTCAACTTGTGCCACATCTTTTTCTGATTGACTGGAATTATGCTATATCTTGAATCTTCAAAGCACAGGGTGTGTTTGTGTGTTCATGTGGATCTGCAAGTAATCACACACCTCCTCAAGTGGGATGCACCCATCATTCTTATAGGACAGACAAGCAATGCTATAAAGCTTGTAATTTTCTCCCTAATACTATCAACACTGCTCTGCTTTCCAAGCATCAGTGTTTTCCGTGGAAAAGAAATTCAATATATTACTAAATTTCCAAATAAAGTAAAATGATTGTGTAAAGGAGCCATGGTGTTTATGGGGACCCCATTTTCCTTTGTTGCTCTGTAACAGTGAGTTCCTAAATACTTGGGTGTCAAAAGTGATACTGCTGAACTCAGAATACATCCATCCCCCACCACCCCCTTCCTGTCACAAAAGCCAAGTTTTATATTTCCTCCTAGCATGGAAGGAAAATTCTGTAATTTCTTTTACCTGTGAATTACTTTATAAAGAACGAGTTAATCAAAATGGTGCATAATTTCTTTCTCTCTCTCTCTTTTTAAAGTCATCTTTATTATTGTGTTGTTCTTTCTGGCTTTAGTATTTCATACACAAATCAAGATGATCACCTTCTGCGAAGGGGGATACTAAAGTATAATTTAACCATCCACCTACCCACTTGAGCTAGATACCTAGGCATCTCTAAAATCTATCCCACTTTTTCTCTTTTTTCTCTGCTGCCATGGTCTTAGTTTAAGCTCTTAGAAACCTTTGCTGTATTATTGCCTCAGCATTCTAATGGTCTCCCACCCTTGAATCTCTTCCCTCTCTATGCCCCTAAAAATGCCCGTGAGACTAGAGTTTCTTCTGTGTTTTCTTTTGGTAACTGACATACAGAAGTTTTGGACAGCTTGTAATCAATCAGGGGTAAGAGAGTGACACCCTCAGATAGATCAGACACCAAATAATGAAACTTTAGCTGATAATTTTGCATTTTCCTTTCACATGTGGTGTCCTTTTGGGACCAAAAAAAAAGAACAAAAGGTGAATAGAATCTATTTTGGAGAATTGTTAATCAGCGGAGCTCAGGAATACAAAAGGTCATCCACATTTTGGATGAGGGTACAATGACAAGGCAACTCGAGGTACTTGAGATCTTAATTAAGCATTTGTGAAAACTGATAGAGTTTCCTGAGTCCCTGGCTCATGGCAGTCCCTAAATACTTCTGGTTTTCTCAAGGAAAAGCAAACAATTACTTGCATTGAAATTTTAGGGGTTCCAGAATAGGCATAGATCCACAACTATAAAGTAGTTGGCCCAGGGAAGGATCAAGGAAAATAATAATATCTGGATTTGGATCCCAGAAAGATTTTTAACACACTTTCAATAACTCATCATTTTGTGTGCTTCTGGTTTATCCTTCCCAGGTTTTGCTTTGTTTCATTTGTTTCTTTGTTTTCAGAGAGAGAGAGAGAGAGAGAGTACTCATGCAAGCAGGAAGGTGGGAGGAGAGGGAGAGGGAGAGAGAGCATCTTAAGTAGGCTCCACACCCAGCACGGAGCCTGACCGGGGTTCAATCTCATGACCCTGAGATATGATCTGAGCCCAAACCGAGAGTCGGACACTTAACCGAATGAGCCACCCAGGTGTCCCTCCCAGGTTTCTTTTTTAAAAATTAAGCATGTGTGTGTATGTGTGTGTGTTTAAATGTGTATGTATGTATATATGCATGTGTATGTGTGTGTGTATATATGTATTCATGCATAAATGTGTATGTGTATATATACTTACATTCACATATATATGTTACATATATAATTTCCCCATATTTGTTATACAAGGTAGCATACTATATATTAACTTGCATTTTGCTTTTTTTTTTTTTACTTGTGAGTCTATTTTGGAAATAAGGCTATACAAGTCCAGAGATCTACCTTAGTATTTGTCTTTACTAACTAATAATCTATTATATGACTATCTTATTATTATAGTTTATTCAGCCAGTTCTTTTCAAATGAGCCCTAGTTTTTCTCCGATATTTTATTATTTCAAACAATGCTGTAAATAGTAACCTTGTGCAAATGTTGTTTCATGTTGATTCATGTTGTGAATGTGTACCTTCACAATACATTCCTAGAAGGGGGATTGCTGGATCATAAGGTAAATGCATATGTAGTGTTACTAGATACTGCTAAATTCTCTTACATCACAGTTGTGATAGTTAATTTTATATGCCAACTCAATTGGTGCCCAGGTATGCGGTCAAACATTGTTCTGGTGTTTCTGTAAGGGTGTTCTTGGATGAGATTAACATTCACATTGGTGGGCTTTGAGTAAAGATTGTCTTCCAGAATGTGGGTGGGCCACATCCAGTAAGTTGAAGACCTATATAGAGCAAAAGACTGACTTCTCCTGAGCAAGAGGACAGTTCTGCTAGCAAACGGCCTTTGGACTTGAACTGAAGCATCAGCTTTTCCTGGCTCTCCAGCCTGCTGGCCCACCCTGCAGATTTTGGACTTGCCAGTCTCCAGAATTGCATGAACCAATCCCTTAAAAAACATACATACCCATCTACATACATACACATATACACACATTCATCCTATTGGTTATGTTTCTCTGGGGAACCCAGGCTAATACAGTGGTTACACCATTTTGCATTGCTACCTACAATGTGTGAGGAGTGCCTGTTTTCCCATAGCCCCATGATCAGGGTGTTGCTAAGCATTTGAATTTTTGCCAAACTGATTGGTAAGAAATGATATCTTAGTGTAGTTTTAATTTGTGTTTCTCCTATTAGGAGTGAAATAGAGTATCTCTTTATATAAAGGACCATTTATATATTTTCTCCAGTGAAATGCCCTGAGAAGATTTTTATGGTGTAAACATCTCTTGTTGTGGACCAAGGTAAACTGCTCTTAGAAAGAGACTAGGTCTCCAAGATGAATGTAATCATTTTTCAGTAAGAATAGCCATTCCTTTGTGGAATTCAGAGTACACATATCCTTTATTTCATTGTACTTATATTTCATTTTTATTAACCCATATTTGATTAGCAAGATAATATATACTGAGAAATTCTCTTTGATAAAATATGTCCTGATGAGAGTTTAGATTTTACAACAGAATTGAGAAAATCCTCAGGTAGAAGAGATGCTTTGTCAGGCATCTAGATTCCTGACCTGGCATCCTTCTATTAGCTAGAGTAGGGTTCTCTTTCTTCTTATCCCTCTTTTTACTTACTCTCTATCCTCCAGGTTTTCTGAAGTTTTCTTTGTGCTGATTGAATAAACACAAGTCTGTGCCTTTTCCCTCCTAGAGCCAAATGCTTTCTTTTATTAACACTAGCAAGTATAAATAGCTGTTCAAAGGTGCCAAGTGAATGCATTTCAAGTTAAATCTGCCTCCAAGGTGCTAACTCCAAAGAAAACTAAACTTTAACGTGAACATTAATTTCCAAGGTGGATTGTTCATCCCTAAATGATAATCCATTTTCCCAAAACTGCCAGCAGGAACCGTGTTTGATAGGAATGGAAATAGAAGAGAGTAGCAAGTAGAAAGCTAGCAGGTCTCCAAGACCAAATGGGTTGCAAGCTGGCAGTTTACGAGATGAATACACCTTGCAGACGTGTTCTGTTTTCTTTAAGTTTGTATCAGTTGCATGTATTTAGAAGCTCAGAAAATTTATCAAGCAATTTCTCTTTGAATAGGTCTGCATTTGTCTCCAATATTTTCTTTCAACCATGTTGTGATGAATGTATGTAATGAATGCAAATATTGCTTCAGATGGCAGAAGCGTAATTCCATGTTAAGTTCCTAGAAGGGGACTGCAAGATTTTTTTAAAACTCTGAATGTCTGACTCCTTTAAAAAAGAGAGAGAGAGGTCTGGCAATGCTGAACCAATATTCCTCACTGGTTATAATCCATACGGAAGATGATCCTGAATAGCCGAAGCAATCTTGAGCAAGAAGAACAAAGCTAGAGGCATCACATCCTGATTTCAAACTATGTTATGAAGTTACAACAATCGAGACATTCTGGTCCTGGCATTAAAATAGAGAGAGAGACCAATGGAAAAGAAGAGAGCCCAAAAGTACATTCATGCATTTACGTTCAACTCATCTTCAGTGAGGGTGCTGAGAACACTTAATGGGGAAAGGATAGTCTCTTCAATAAATGGTGGGAAAACTGGATATCCACATGAAGAAAAATGAAATTGGACTCTCCTCTCTCACCACATACAAAAATCAACTCAAAATAGAATTAAGATTTAAACACATGTCTTGAAGCTGTAAAACTACCAGAAGAAAACGTAAAGGAAAAGCTTCCTGACATTTGTCTTGGTCATGATTTTTTGGATATGATCCCCAAAACACAAGCAAGGAAAGCAAAAATAGGCACGTGGGACTCTATAAAACAAAACTTCTGCACAGCAAAGGAAACAATCAACCGAGTGACTAGACAACCTATGGAATGGGAGAAAATATTTGCAAGTCATACATCTGATAAGTGGTTAATATCCAAAATACACAAGGAGCTCAAATAATTCAATGGCAAAAAACAAAGCAACCCAATTTGAAAATGAGCAAAGCATAGAGACATGTCTCAAAAGAAGATATATAAATGGGCAACAGGTAATTAAACGGTATTTAACATCACAAAGCATCAGAGGGATGGACATCAAAACCACAGTGATATATCATTTCATACCTGTTGAAATGACTATCATCAAAAAGATAAAAGATAACAAATGTTGGTAGGGATGTAGAGAAAAGGGAACCCTTGTACACTGTTGGTCGGAATGTAAATTCGTATAGACATCATGGAAAATAGTATGGAGGTTCCTCAAAAAATTAAAAATAGAACTACCGTATGATCCAGCCATCCCACTTCTCGGTGTATATCCAAAGGACATAAAACAAGGATCTCAAAGAGATATCTGCACTCCTATGTTCATTTTAGCATTACTCACGATAGCCAAGATATGGGAACAACCTAAGTGTCTGTCGATGGATGAATGGATAAAGAAAATGTGGTATAAATATATACAATAGAGTATTATTCAGCTTTTAGAAAAGAAAGAAATCCTAACATTTGTGATGACGTGGATGAACATGGGGGACATTATGTTAAGTGCAATAAGCCAGGCACAGAAAGATGAATACTATGTGATATCACTTATATGTAGAATAAAAAAAAAAAAAAATTGAATCCACAGAAGCAGAGTAGAATGGCGGTGGCCAAGTTCTGGGGATGAGGGAAACGGGTAGCTATTGGTCAAAAGGTATGAAGTTTTCGTTTTGCAGGACAAGTTCTGTAGATGTAATATACAGCATGGTGACTCGAGTTAATGATACTGTATCATACACGTGTAATTTGCTAAGAGACTGGAGCTTAAGTGTTCTCACCACACACACCCACACAAATGGTAACTCTGTGAGGTGATGGCAGTGTTAATAGCTTGATTATGATAATCATTTCACAATGTATATGTACATCAAAACATCATGTTGTACACCATGAATGTGTACAATTTGTCAATTATACCTCAGTAAAGTTGGGGCAGGGCGGCAAAAAAGAAACCAAATTCAATGTCAATTTATGCCTGATACCTGGAAACATTTTTGCCTGTGTCTTTACTACAATCCTCATCACATTTATTGTGCTTATGATGATACAGCTCTTTACCCCTCGAGATGGAGAGTTCCTCAAGGTCAAGGATCTATATGTCTTTGGATCCCCAGCACCTGTCTGGCACATGGTTAGATGCGATACATGTTTTTTTCTGTGAATAGGCAGTCAATGGTCTCTGGGTCTAAAAACAGGGTCATACCAGGAAGACAGAACAATATTGTGGTCTGACAGACCAGCACCCAAAACTGGCCCAGGTAACCTCTTGAGATCATCTCTTCGTTTGTCAAACGGGTTACAGGCCTATGGGCTTATTGTGAGAATTAAATCAGATAATTTAAATAAAGTGTTCGGTATCGCAGCTGGCACCTAGGAACACATGCCCGCTGTCGATGACTGGTTTGGACTAGTTTGTTTACAATCATACTTGTAAACCTGAAAATAAATGGAGAAATACCACTCTTCATCCAAAGAGACAAAATTTCCAC
Source organism: Leptonychotes weddellii (assembly GCF_054177405.1). Classification (NCBI taxonomy): domain Eukaryota; kingdom Metazoa; phylum Chordata; class Mammalia; order Carnivora; family Phocidae; genus Leptonychotes; species Leptonychotes weddellii. The sequence continues at coordinate 858 of NW_027811116.1, read as the reverse complement.
TTTTGATTTGGTCAATCTTAATTATGTAAAATGAACTAAAGGCATTATTTTAAAATTTGCCAGGTGCAGGGTGCCTGGGTGTCTCAGTCGGGTAAGCATCTGCCTTCTGCTCAGGTCATGATCTTGGGGTCCTGGGATGGAGCTCCGTGTGGGACTCTCTGCTCAGCAGTGAGTCTGCTTCTTTCTCTCTCTCTGTCCCTCCACTTGTGCTCGCTCACACTCTCTCTCTCTCTCAAATAAATAAAATCTTTTAAAAAAATAAAAATAAATTTTCGCAGGTGCAATGTGGGCATCCCACAGGAACTAGCATAGTGACCAGAGGCCCACAGGAAAAGCATTTACATATGAAGAAAGTTCTAAAAACAGGCCCCATAAGAACCAAAGGACACCATGACTTTCGAATATTCTTATTTTTCTTCTTCCTTATGATTTTTTTCCTTTATTTTATTTTATTTTTTTTAATTTTATTATATTATGTTAGTCACCATACAATACATCATTGGTTTTTGATGTGGTGATCCACCATCCATTGTTTTCGTATAACACCCAGTGCTCCATGCAGTACGTGCCCTCCTTAATACCCACCACCGGGCTAACTAATTCCCCCTCCCCCCTCCCTTCTAAAACCCTGTTTGTTTCTCAGAGTCCATAGTCTCTCATGGTTCATCTCTCCCTCCAATCCCCCCCCCATTTTTCCCTTCCTTCTCCTAATGTCCTCCATGCTATTCCTTATGTTCCACAAATAAGTGAAACCATATGATAATTGATTTTCTCTGCTTGACTTATTTCACTTAGCATAATCTCCTCCAGTCCCATCCATGTTGATGTAAAAGTTGGGTATTCATCCTTTCTGATGGC
>NW_027811115.1:0-279 GCF_054177405.1 Leptonychotes weddellii | reverse complement strand
TAAATACCCAGTAGTGCAATTGCTGGGTCGTATGGTAGCTCTATTTTCAACTTTTTGAGGAACCTCCATACTGTTTTCCAGAGTGGCTAAGGGGCATGTCTTTGAAGGACACAGGTGACAACATAGAACAAGTTCAAAAGAGCTAAGCAAATCTGAGCTAAAGAGAGAATAAGTTTAAAAACTGGGTCATTTTCCCTGGAGATTATTGCAATTTTAAGGGTAATGCTGCTCCTAAGAATGTTAGCTTCACTCTTGGTCACCGCAGACATGACAGTGTGT
>NW_027811114.1:0-279 GCF_054177405.1 Leptonychotes weddellii | reverse complement strand
GATGTCCTGACAACCTAGCTGGACACATGCACTAAATAAGGCCTGAGACCATTCACTTCTTGAACTTGCCAAGACCTTCCTGCCCCAGGACCTTTGCACATGATGTTCCCCCTCTGTAGAGATCACTCCTACCTTATCCTCTCCTCATATCTCAGGGAGTGGTAAGCTTCTTGTCACTCTCTAGGTCTCTGTTTAAATGTCCCCCTCCCAGAATGCAAGCTGGTGCAGCCACTCTGGAAAACTGTATGGAGGTTCCTCAAAAAGTTGAAAATAGAGCTA
>NW_027811113.1:0-279 GCF_054177405.1 Leptonychotes weddellii | reverse complement strand
GATTTTATTTATTTATTTGAGAGAGAATGAGATAGAGAGAGAGAGCATGAGAGGGGGGAGGGTCAGAGGGAGAAGCAGACTCCCTGCCGAGCAGGGAGCCCGATGCGGGACTCTATCCCGGGACTCCAGGATCATGACCTGAGCCGAAGGCAGTCGCTTAACCAACTGAGCCACCCAGGCACCCAATGCCTCCGCTCTTCTGACGAGACTCCACCCTCAAAGCTGGAGCCAACAGGCCCTGTCCATGGGCTCCCCACTCCTGGCCTCCTGCTCAGTCCC
>NW_027811112.1:0-279 GCF_054177405.1 Leptonychotes weddellii | reverse complement strand
GAAAAGAAAGGACATTGCATTTGAGCAGAGACCTGCATGACAAGAAAAATCCACTTTGGAAGTGCGCTTCTGGCAGGAGAAATAAGATGGTTATGCAAAGGTCCTGAGGTATGACTAAGCTTAACATTTTGGAGGAACAGAAAGAAGAGTAGTGAGGCTGGAGAAACATAAGTGAAGGGAAGGGTAGTAGGAGGTGAAGCAGGAAAGTAGGTAGAAGCCTGGTCATTCTAGACCTTTGGGGTCATTGTAAGGACTCTCGGTATCATAAGTGAAACAAGA
>NW_027811111.1:0-279 GCF_054177405.1 Leptonychotes weddellii | reverse complement strand
CCTGAAACCAATCACTCACCTGTCATCCAGCCAGGCAGCTGTGAGAGAGATCTACTCCTACAGGAAGGACAGACTGAGAAACAACACATGACAACATGGTGTGACAAGTGTCACTACAGAGGATGCTCAGGAGGGCTAGGGGTGTGCAGGGTTGGCCGGAGCAGAGGCAGGGGGACCAGGAATGCTCCAGGAGGAGGATCACAGCTGTGTCACTACAGGGGACGCTCAGGAGGACTCGGGGTGTGCACGGTTGGCCAGAGCAGGGGCAGGGGACCGGGA
>NW_027811110.1:0-279 GCF_054177405.1 Leptonychotes weddellii | reverse complement strand
CTGAATAGTTCTACCTAAAACAATCTAAAAGTAACATTTGGTGAATGTACAGAAACATTTTGAGTATATGAATCATGTGAAATGGCTACTTTTGTAAATTACAAACAATTGAATATTGAAAATGATAGAATATAATCTAGGAATAGAATTGTTGGGTCACATTGAACACGTTTTGTTTAGTAGATGTTGTCAGAGTTTGCTAAAATTGCACCAATTACCTGATTCCCGTCACATTGTTGCATAATATTTCTAATTTGGCCTATTCTTTAAGTATTCCTT
>NW_027811109.1:0-279 GCF_054177405.1 Leptonychotes weddellii | reverse complement strand
CTCAGCATTTCTCCTGTAGTCCATGCGGCCACTAGGAAAGGGCAGGGCCACAGTCGGATTGGGAGGGACCGTCAGAGATTACTGGACAGGGGGTGCACAGGGGCCCTGTCTCACCCTGGACCAAGGTCTGCAGCCTGGGTGTTTAATCAGGGGTTAAGGGGTGCTGCTTTGCTGCCTCACCACACGCTTACACCAACCCCGCTGGGCAGGTTGCCAAATGCAGGGGGAAATTGAGGCTCAGACACACATTTTGACAAGAGCTGGGATCCCCGGCCAGAT
>NW_027811108.1:0-279 GCF_054177405.1 Leptonychotes weddellii | reverse complement strand
GAGTTCTTGCAGTTTTGGGGTGGAGTCTTTTGGGTTTTCCACATAAAGTATCATATCATCTGCAAAGAGTGAGAGTTTGACTTCTTTGCCGATTTGGATGTTAGGACAACTTTTAAGTTTTAAGACAACTTGTCAGCATGTAATCCTTTAATAGCCATATTCCAGTGTTTTATCTCCAAAGAGACATCCTTTCAAAAAGTTCTGTCCGTGGGGGCGCCTGGGTGGCTCAGTCATTAAGCGTCTACCTTCAGCTCAGGTCATGACCCCAGGGTCCTGGGA
>NW_027811107.1:0-279 GCF_054177405.1 Leptonychotes weddellii | reverse complement strand
AAAAAAAAAAAAAGAACTGCTTGTGCTGCATCTCATAAGTCTTGGTATGTTGTATTTCCATTTTCATTTGTTTCAAGATATTTTTTTTATTTCATATTTGACCCATTGGTTGTTCAGAGCAAATTGTTTACTTTCCACTTATTTGTGGGTTTTCCAGCTTTCCTCCTGTGATTTATTTTTAGTTTCATACCATTGTGGTCAGAAAATTTACCTGGTATGTTGTCAATCTTCCTAAATTTGGTAAGACTTATACTGTGACCTATAGTATGACCTATCCTA
>NW_027811106.1:0-279 GCF_054177405.1 Leptonychotes weddellii | reverse complement strand
CCGTCTGCCCCCGCCCCCATGACGCTCATCGTGGTCCGTCTGCACCCCCCCACAACCCTCATCGTGGCCCGTCTGCCCCCGCCCCCCGCAGGTTCATCAAGAAACAGGGCCTGGACCGGCTCTTCCACGAGTGCGACTCGCACATGTGGCGGCTGGGCGAGCGGCAGATCCCAGCGGGCATCGTGGTGGACGGCGGCTCGGACTGGTTCGTGCTGACGCGCAGCTTCGTGGAGTACGTGGTGTACACGGACGACCCGCTGGTGGCCCAGCTGCGCCAGT
>NW_027811105.1:0-2805 GCF_054177405.1 Leptonychotes weddellii | reverse complement strand
TGGAGGGGCTGGTGGCACCAGCAAGGCCTGCACGCTGGACTTGGGTGACTGGGCCTGGAGGCTGGGAGACTTGGGGGGCAGCAGGAGTGGGGCTTCGCTGTTGTTGTTGTTAGCTCCTGGCAAAGGAGGCATGGGCACAGAGGACCTCGGGGTACAGGAAGCATAAAGAGGGGGTGGGGGTGGCGGAGGGGGTGGGGCGGGAGGCTCCCGAACATCTTGGGCAGTGAGCCCGGGATACCCACAAGGTGGGAGGAGAGGGAGCGGGGGTGGGATGGGCGGCAGGTGCAAGGGGGCCAGCTGAGGCTTCATGGCCTTGTCACTGAGAACAGAGGCCAGGGGGGGTGGGGGTGGCGTTGCGGGATGCGGTGGGGGTGGAGGGGGCGGGGGCGGTGCAGAGGGGAGAGGGGGTGCAACCCCTGGGGGGTTCCCTTTGGTGGGCGGGCCAGGTGGGGACACCAGTGGAGCTTTGGTGGGGGAGGAAGGGGGCAGGGGTGGGGGTAGGGGTGGAGGAGGTGGAGGCGGGGTGGGAGGCGGTGGGGCAGGCATGCTGGGGCGAGGAGGGACTGTCCTGGCGGTGCCATGAGCCTCGGAGGCATTGCCTAGCCTGGGAGATGCAGGAGGGTTAAGTGGGCCACTGAGAGTTTTCGTGGGAAGCCGGGGAGAAGGTGCGCGGGAGCCAGGGGCCTGCCCTGTCTTGCCACCTGGAAGTGAAACAAGTTCTGAGTCAGCTCAGAGACAGAGGAAGGAGAAACCCAAGCTTGCGGGCAGTGATGACAGACGCCGTCCAGCATGATGTCCGTGAACTGCACAGCGGATGCTCTCATCCTGCAGGTTCACCCGAAGCCTCAGGGGCAGCAGCTCACAGCCCAGGTCAGGCCGCCAGACTGTGGTGCAGGACCAGTTTTCCTGTTCCATCCCACCTCTGCCCTCACCTGCCAAGGGCCCAGGAATCTCCCAGCCCATGGCACTGGGCTGCTCTGACCTCCTTCGCCCTTCCTCATTTCAAGGCCACCCTCACACTTATTCACCACTACCCACTGGGTCAATCCAGTTGGAGACCCAGCCCTCACATCGTGGTTTGGATCTTCAGGTGTACCAACCGGAAGCTCCTTGCTAGGGAGGTTTTCCTCACTTCCAGCATTACGTGAACATTCATTTTCTGTGTCAAGATCAGAAGATGAATCATTCCTTGTATAAGGTCACTCAGAAGTCAGTGGGAAGACACCCTGCCTTGGGGATCCAGGTCCAATGACCTCGAACCTCCCAGTTCCATGGCCTCTGGAAGTTCCGAATTTCTTTTCTGAAAGACATGCCCATTTCCAACAGGTTCTCTGTCTCCTGGTGTCCTGGCTTCCTTATCCCACAGATCCACGAACCCCAACTTGAAACCAATGCCTCTTTGGAACTCAACAATGGCACACTCCTCACAGCGATCTGTGTTCAGTGTGCTTCACGGAAGACTGGGTGGAAGTGCTCCCTAGGAGGCGCGTCGTCACTCTTTGCACAAAGCTCCTTCACTGTACTGTTACCCCTTGCCCCTTCGTCCCTCTCTCACATGGAGAAGAATGTTCCTCTCCCCGTTTACTAAAGCATGGAAGTACTGCGATCGCTGCTTAAATGTGTCCTTGGAGCATCACTGTCCACCTAGGAGGCATGCTAAAATACCCCTTGCAAACAAATACAGTGCTCTCCCGAATGGAATTCCGGGGAATCCGTCTTTTCCTGTTCTCCCACCCTTATATTTTATTACCCCTCTGAAAACACGTGGAGAACACGTGAAAAGATGGTTGCTTCTCCTATCTACAGCTTCCCCGTGTTGCAGAATAAAAAACACAGCTTTCAAATCAGATTGTAAACCCCAGCATCTGGTGGCGGTTCTGAGCTTTTCAGCTGATGAGTCTCCAGTTGTGTTTACCCAACCAGGTGCAAGATCGTACCCCGGTACCCCGGAGGACTTGATGCTGAAAGCCAGGCCAATCAAAGTGAGGTGTGGCGGAGGGGACGCTGGGGCTGAAATTCAGCGGGCAGGATGGCAGCATCTGGCCTTCCCCAGGGATGGCCCTCATCTGGCTAAGAGGGGACAGTTACCTTAGCAGCACTGCTCACTGCAAGTCTCAGCTACGGAATGGCTGCTCTTGGGGCAGGGCGGTAATGTCACCATTCCTCTGTGGAGGGTTTTCTTTGCGGCCGTTCCAGAAGAGACAATGCCTTCCACTCTGTCTGACTGGATTCCCCTTGGGATCAGCTGGCTGACCGTGACCAGGAGGGAAGGCCCCCCACCTGGCCTCTCCAAGGACAGGACCGACCTACCACCCGCAACTCTAACGTTAGACATTTTATGTGAGGTTTAGGGCAGGTGTCAGGCTCAGACATTCCTGCCTCCAAGCCTGTTTCCATAGTCCACGAGATGAAGATGGAGGACCAAGGCAGTCCCTAACAAGGCGAGGCCTCCCTATATGCCTACTCGCTCCATGAACTTTAAAGGGCTAACAAGTTTGAGGAGCCCGATCAGCCCCTGAGTAACCGCTGCAGACTTTTGAAGTGACTGAGGACACACCATGTACCCAGGACTCAAAAACTCTTAGAATGAGTCAGTTAAAAGTGCAGAAGCTTCTGTTTACTAAGCAGCCAAGCAAATGAGAAGTGGGCAGACCTATTTTTCCTATGACAGGAACAGCAGAGGCCAGGTAGGCACAAGTCCTCATTTGGCTTACGCTCATGCCCCCTCCAGGGTGCAGCAGAGGGCTGGCAGCACGCGTTTCAGGTGAGACCCACAGACAGAGGAACTAACTGTGTCAAGTGCAG
>NW_027811104.1:0-279 GCF_054177405.1 Leptonychotes weddellii | reverse complement strand
GTGCTCCTATCACTTTCAGTTTGATACTGCCTGATTCAAAACGATGTATGTGCAAATAAATTCTTGAAAATTTTAGGGTACCTCAGTTTATCTTTTAATCCAAATGAAACTAATCCGTACTTTTCTTTTGGCCTATCTTTATCAGATTTTTGCCAGTTAGACAGAATTAATTAGAAAACATTCCATCTTGGGGCACCTGGGTGGCTCAGTTGGTTCAGCAACCGACTCTTGATTTTGGCTCAGGTCAAGATCTCAGGGTCCTGGGATCAAGCCTGGCAC
>NW_027811103.1:0-279 GCF_054177405.1 Leptonychotes weddellii | reverse complement strand
TGCAACAACATAGATGGACCTTGAGGGAATTTGCTCAGTGAAGTAAGTCAGACAGAGAAAGACAAGTACCCCATGATTTCATATATATATATATATCAACCCCTTATGTTGTACACCTAAGACTAATGCAATGTTATATGTCAATCATATCTCATTAAAAAATTATCATTGAAGGGTACCAAAATATGCCACCCCAAAATATACCCCTTTAGCATAGGGACTATTTTGAACTAAAGGCCATTGAGAACAAGCAGACACAGGAAAAGCTCTAAAAACAGG
>NW_027811102.1:0-279 GCF_054177405.1 Leptonychotes weddellii | reverse complement strand
GTCATCATACAACACGATTACAATACTATTGACTATATTCCCTATGCTGCGCCTTTTATCCCCATGACTTATTCATTCCGTAATTGGAAGCCTATACTCCCACTTCCCTTCACTCACTTTGCCCATCCCTCTATGCCTCTCCCTTATGACAATTACTAACTAGTTTGTTCTCTGTGGTCATGGCTCTGTTTCTGCTTTTTTTTGTTTGTTCATATGTTTTGTTTTTTAAATTTCACATATAAGTGAAATCATATGGTATTTGTCTTTCCAGGTATTATT
>NW_027811101.1:0-279 GCF_054177405.1 Leptonychotes weddellii | reverse complement strand
TTCAGGTCCTGCTCCTTGACCTTATGCGTCACCTGCTCCTCTTGAGCTACTGTCACCCGGTGGGGTGAGACAGCCACTATCCAGAGTTTGCTGACAATATTGGGAATGATGCGTAGCTCTAACTCAGTTTTTCAATTAGTGTGGCTCTTTGGGTAGGTTTCGACGGCCAAGTAGGTCATTCTAGAGCGACTGTAGAAAGAGTTTAACTTCTTTCATTTGCATAATGAATTAGAAGGTTCTGTGGCTATTGCCTCTGCCCCTGAAAGGTTGTGGAATCTC
>NW_027811100.1:0-279 GCF_054177405.1 Leptonychotes weddellii | reverse complement strand
TGGTGTAAGGAAATGGTCCAGTTTCATTCTTCTGCATGTGGCTGTCGAATTTTCCCAACACCATTTGTTGAAGAGACTGTCTTTTTTCCATTGAACATTCTTTCTTGCTTTGTTGAAGATTAGTTGACCATAGAGTTGAGGGTCCATTTCTGGGTTCTTTGTTCTGTTCCATTGATCTATGTGTCTGTTTTTGTGCCAGCACCATACTGTCTTGATGATGACAGCTTTGTAATAGAGCTTGAAGTCCGGAATTGTGATGCCACGAGCTTTGCTTTTCTT
>NW_027811099.1:0-279 GCF_054177405.1 Leptonychotes weddellii | reverse complement strand
GGGGTGACTGCAGCCTTGGCCACCGTCTGACTGGAACCTTAGGAGATGCCCCCCACCCCCAAACAACAGCCGCCTAGCCAAGCCAGTCAACCCCAGATTTGGGAGCAAACCGCATAACCGCTTGTGTTTCAAGCCACTGTTTGGGGGTATCTTTTGGATGCAGCAGCAGATACATAGAACCGTCCTTTCTCCATTATCTACTACCCACCTTTCGTTACAAACACTTATATGCTTCCTTTTTAAAACCGGAATTTATTAAGATGGGAAGCTTCATATCCC
>NW_027811098.1:0-279 GCF_054177405.1 Leptonychotes weddellii | reverse complement strand
CGCCTGGGTGGCTCAGTTGGTTGGGCGACTGCTTTCGGCTCAGGTCATGATCCTGGAGTCCCTGGATCGAGTCCCGCATCGGGCCCCCTGCTCGGCAGGGAGCCTGCTTCTCCCTCTGACCCTCCCCCCTCTCATGTGCTCTCTCTCTCTCATTCTCTCTGTCTCAAATAAATAAATAAAATCTTAAAAAAAAAAAAAAGACATTCTGCCCCTAACATGCCTGGAGCCATGCCTACGTCTACAAGATACAGGAGGACATTTTGCATGCTCTTTATTTGT
>NW_027811097.1:0-279 GCF_054177405.1 Leptonychotes weddellii | reverse complement strand
GGCTCCCTGCTCAGCAGGGAGTCTGCTTCTCCCTCTGACCCTCCTCCCTCTCATGCTCTCTGTCTCTCATTCTCTCTCTCGCAAATAAATAAAAATCTTAAAAAAAAAAAATTTAGAAAAAAAGAAACTAATATTTAGAGAAGATGGTATGATATTAATATGTGTACTTGAATGTTCCTTGAATATTATTAAGAATAAATACAAACAATATTGTTATTAATTTTGTAGGAAAAATAAATCTCCAAATCTAGATCAATCCACTAAACTCACTCCAACCAC
>NW_027811096.1:0-279 GCF_054177405.1 Leptonychotes weddellii | reverse complement strand
TGAATCATGGAACATTACATCTAAAACTAATGATGTAATGTATGGGGATTAACATAAGAATAAAAAAATAAAAAATAAATTAAAAAAAAAGAGTAGAGGAAGCCAAGATATCAGAAATTCATTCCACTGTGCCAGCAACTTTCCTTAAGAATGTCCCTTTGCATATATCCATGCCCATTTGTCTCTTTCCAGCAGTCACGGTGTTTTGCACGATTCGTCTGTTAAAGTTTGATCTCTGTTGTTCATAGGTGTGTCGAAACATGTTGGGGATGCCCTGAA
>NW_027811095.1:0-279 GCF_054177405.1 Leptonychotes weddellii | reverse complement strand
CCGAGATGAGAACTTTTAATATCTACTCTCCTTAGCCCCTTTCAGACAATTATTTTAAATTTTTCCCATATCAGTTTCTGTTTTAGCACAACAACCCTATAGAATATATAGTTTAAGTTACCCTGAGAAGAACTAGTGTTTTTTCTTAAAGAGTATTACAGGATCTGGTCCTTACCACCTAGAATAATATCCAGGATCAATGCACTGAGGATATACATACAAGAGAGCAAATAATATTACACTAACAGTTTTAAATTCTTCACATACAGGTTTGGAAAA
>NW_027811094.1:0-2805 GCF_054177405.1 Leptonychotes weddellii | reverse complement strand
CCCGTCTCCCCGGTCCCCGGCCGCACCCTGTGCTCACCCAGCCTGTGACTGAGCATTTCTATCTCTGGCTCCCAACCCCGGGTGGAGTCTCCAAACCCAGCAGATCCCTGCAGTGCACTCCTGCGTGGCTCCTCCCGGGGGAGGAAGGTGAGTCTCCCCGGATCTGCCACTTGTTGGGTCCCTGCTGGAGGAGCAGTGGCCCGACTGTGCCGCGGATCACGGTTTATGGCAACCCCTTGCTGAGAGCCCGCGCCTGGGCTCTGCCTCTGCAGCCGGCTTCCCTGCTCCATTTCCTGGGAGCTCTGCCATGCTCAGGCACCCCCGGTCTTTCTGTGACCCCAAGGGTCCTGAGACCACACTGTCCCGGAGGGCTCCACCCCCTGCTTAGCCACCAGAGTGATGTCCCTCAGCGGAGCAGACTTTTAAATGTTCCGATTTTGTGCTCTGTGGTTCTATCACTTGCCAGAAGCGGCCAACGGAGGCCCCCCCCGCCGTCTATCCTCCCGAATATTGCCTCGAATTCACTTCTCCTCACGTCTTACCTTCCAGAAAGTGGTCGCTTTTCTGATGAGAGAGTTGTTGCTCTTCTTTTCTTCGATCTCCTGTTGAGTTTGTAGGTGTTCAGAATGGTTTGATCCCTATCCAGCTGAATTCCTGAGAGGAGACGAAATCCAGGTCTCCTACTCCTCCGCCATCTTGCTCCTCACCTCTTATTTTCATTAATATTTTCTATTGTTCTTTATTCTTTGTTTCATTTATTTCCACTCTGATCTTTATTATTTCCTTTCTTCTACTGAATTTTGAGCTTTGGTTGTTCTTCTTTTTCCAGTTCTTTTATGTGTAAGTTAGAATATTTATTGTATCATGTCCATTTTTACCTTTATTTCTGTTAATTTTGCTTTATATATTTAAGTGCTCCAATACTGGGTGTATAAGTATTTACAAGTGTTATATTTTCTTGTTGGATTAATCTTTATATTATTATGTAATACCCTTCTATCTCTTGTCACAGACTGTTTTAAAGTCTATTTTATATAAAGAAATCCATAACTTACGAGGTAAAACCCATAAGGCCAGCTGCAGATCTCTCCACAGAAACTTGGCAAGTCAGAAGAGAGTCGTATGATATATTCAATGTGCAGAATGCGAAAACATCTGCAGCCAAGAATACTCTATCTAATAAGGCTATCATTCACAATAGAAGGAGAGAAAAAGAGTTTCCAAGAGAAACAAAAACTAAAGGAGTTTGTGACACTAAACCACCCCCACAAGAAATATTAAAGGGAACTCTTTGAGTGGAAGGAAAGACCAAAAGTGACAAAGACTAGAAAGGAACAGAGAAAATCTCCAGAAACAATGACAAAACAGGTAATAAAATGGCACAAAATACATACCTATCACTAATTGCTTTGAATGTAAATGGACTAAATGCTCTAGTCAAAAGACATAGGGTGTCAGAATGGATAAAAATACAAGACCCATCTATATGATGTCTACAAGAGACTCATTTTAGACCTAAAGACACCTGCACATGGAAAGTGAAGGGATACAGAAATATTTATCATGCAAATAGAAGTCAAAAGAAATCCAGAGTAGTCATACTTACATCAGACAAACTAGATTTTAAACCAAAAAGTGTAGCGGGAGGTGAAGAAGGGCACTATATCATAATAAAGGGGCCTATCCAACAAAAAGATTTAACAAATGTAAATAATGGTGCCCCCCAACTTGGGAGCACACAAATACCTAAAACTATTAATAACAAACATAAAGGAATTCATTGATAATAATATAATAATAACAGGGGACTTTAACACCCCACTTACATCAATGGACAGATTATCTAAGCAGAAGATCAACAAGGAAACAAACGCTTTGAATGACAAACTGGAACAGATGGACTTAACAGATATATTCACACCATTCCATCCAAAAGCAGAATACACATTCTTTCAAAGTGCACATAAGACATTCTCCAGAATAGATTATATTCTGGGCAACAAACTAGGCCTAAACAAGTACAAAAAGATTAAGAGCATACCATGCATGTTTTGTGACCACAACACTGTGAAACGAAGTCAACCACAAGAAAAAATTTGGAAAGACCACAAATACATGGAGGCTAAACAACATGCTACTAAACAATGAATGAGTGAACAAGGAAATAAAAGATGAAATTAAAAAAAAATACATGGAAACAAATGAAAATAAAAACGCGATGGTCTGGAACTGTGGGAATGTAGCAAATGCTGTCCTAAAAAGGAAGTATGGAGCAATGCAGGCCTACCTCAAGAAACAAGAAAAAACTCAAATAAACAATGTAACTTTACACATAAAGGAGGTACAAAAAAACAACACAAGAAAACTAAAGCCAGCAGAAGGAAAGAAATAATAAAGACTACAGCAGAAATAAATGATATAGAAACAACAAAAAAATACAACAAATAAATGAGACCAGGAAATGGTTCTTAAAATAATAATAATAACATTGATAGCCCCTAACAAGTCTTATAAAAAAAGACAAAGGGCCCATGGAACATTCTCCAGAAGAGATCACATCCTAGGTCACAAATCAGGTCTCAAGCAGTACCAGAAGTTTGGGACTATTCCCTGCATATTTTCAGACCACAATGCTTTGAAACTAAAATTCAATCACAAGAGGAAAGTTGGAAAGAACTCAAATACATGGAAGCTAAAGAGCATACTACTAAAGAATGAATGGGTCAACCAAGAAATTAAAGAAGAATTAAAAAAATTCATGGAAACCAATGAAAATGAAAACACAACTGTTGAAAATCTTTGGGA
>NW_027811093.1:0-279 GCF_054177405.1 Leptonychotes weddellii | reverse complement strand
CAAGTGGTCTTATTAATGCAACATAGGTAGATTTATTCACCTGTTCACGGTTATTATTGGACCCGGTTAGGATTCCATGAAAGAAGTAGGTGCCTGCACAATTTGTGCATGACAAATGGAAAACTCTTGTTCCCTATGAGCAGGTTCATTTCTAGAGGAAGAAAGAGTCAGCGAGAAGTGAGTTAAGAAGAGGTGAAAACCTTAGCTGTTATAATCAGTAGATTATGGGGCACCTAGGTGGTACAGTCAGTTAAGCATCCAACTCTCGGTTTCTGCTTA
>NW_027811092.1:0-279 GCF_054177405.1 Leptonychotes weddellii | reverse complement strand
AGATCCCTAAATGGAAACTATATATATAGTTATATATATCTATATCTATATATCTATATCTATATCTATATATATCTAGTAGATTTAAGTTTGTGGTATTTTTATTAGTAGTACTTTCTAGATGTTCTATAATTGTAGCTTTGGATTTCCTGTTTGACCCAAGAGGAAAGTTTAGAAGATAATTTAAAAAAAAAAAAAATTCTTGAAAGTTGGGTTTATTGTCACTACATATGAACTTATAATTTTAAAGTATTGTGATCAGAGATTGTACTCAGTTCT
>NW_027811091.1:0-279 GCF_054177405.1 Leptonychotes weddellii | reverse complement strand
AGGTTTGGACGTGCTTGTGAAAAGAGAGTGAGAGAAAGATGTATCAGAGCTTACCTTGAGGCAGACCCTGGTCTTTTTATCATATTAGGAGCCTGGATGAAGAAATAGTAGAAGAGAGAAAAACGTACATGTGTGGATATACCTTTGCCCATCAAGAAATGTGTCCTCAGATTAAGAGATATGAGGAATTTTTTTTTTTAAAGATTTATCCATTCATTTGAGAGAGCGAGAATGAGAGAGAGAGTACATGAGAGGGGAGAGGGTCAGAGGGAGAAGCAG
>NW_027811090.1:0-279 GCF_054177405.1 Leptonychotes weddellii | reverse complement strand
CAGCTGGGATTTGAGAACCGTTTGGCTTAAGCATTTTCAATAAAACCTTGTTATTAGGGCCGTGTCTTAGAGTGCGCAGCTTGCCGCTGCTCACCCGACCCTCCAGAGGGGAGACCTAAGGTCATTACCCAGTGTGAGCGGCTTGAACATCTCGGGAGGAAATCCGAGGCCCTGTTCCGACGGCTATTTTTTTTTTTTTAAGATTTTATTTATTTATTTGACAGAGAGAGAATGAGAGAGAGAGCACATGAGAGTGGGGAGGGTCAGAGGGAGAAGCAG
>NW_027811089.1:0-279 GCF_054177405.1 Leptonychotes weddellii | reverse complement strand
AAGGAAGGATCAGAAACCATGCTGCCTAAAAGAGTCACCACCTGTGTGTGCGCGCGCGAGGTCAGCAATGAACGTTTCCACTGTCAAGCCCACCCTCCCCTACTGCTTCTGCACCAAGCACCTTCCAACGAAAGGAGACTGTTCACATCCAACCCAGTCATTGTCCCTACTGGGGAAGGGGACATTCCCACTAGTTCTCGTTCGTTCTTGCTTTTATGGAAAATAAAAGTGAAAAAACCTCCATTATCCAGCTACTGCAGCATCTCCTGAAGACTTGCT
>NW_027811088.1:0-279 GCF_054177405.1 Leptonychotes weddellii | reverse complement strand
AGGATCTGAATGCCCAAGCGAGTTTATCACTCCCCTCCCCGCGTGTGTGTGTGTGTGTGTGCGCACGCGCGCGCGCACATACACACACACACACACACACACACAGGAAGCTCTCCTCCCCAACATCTCAGAGGGGTGCTGTGCAGGTGGGGTGCTCTGCGGAGACCTGGCCTGCTGGTGAATCTGCTCCCCTGCTCTGCTGGCTCCTTCTGAGCGGCATCTAGGGCAAAGGTGAAAATTGTGCTTTTCAGAAATTTCACTGGAAAAGCAGAGGTGTGG
>NW_027811087.1:0-279 GCF_054177405.1 Leptonychotes weddellii | reverse complement strand
TTTAAGAGGTAAAAAACCTCGGTAGTCAAGATAAATACCATATATGTGTGTGTGTGTGTGTGTGTGTGTGTGTGTGTATATACATCTATATAATGCAGTATTAAAAAAGATCAGTATTAATGACAAAAAGAATCCATGGTGAACACACTATCCAGGTTTTAAATGAAGGCAGGATTAATATAGTCTCCTGCTGAGCCCTGTTGGAGCTCCATTGTTTTCATTTAGAATGTTGCTGGTTTGTTCATCGTGGAGTTTTTTGGCATTAATGTAGAATGTAAA
>NW_027811086.1:0-279 GCF_054177405.1 Leptonychotes weddellii | reverse complement strand
TGCTGGTCCGGAGGAAAGAAAAGATGAATGTGCTCTATGGGCCTGACTCGTGCGGCCGTGGCTTCGGGGAGCGACCCAACGGACTGCATACTTCCTAGGTAGCCTCGCAGCTGTTCACAAGAGACCTGCAGAAGCACTGTGTCCACAGGAGCCAGCAGCAATGATGGGAATGAAAGGAGGTGTTAGGCCACGACATCACTGCTGCTAACAGCCCCGTGTCTCCTCTTTCCCTTATCCCTGGGCTCTGGGACACACACACACACACACACACACACACAC
>NW_027811085.1:0-279 GCF_054177405.1 Leptonychotes weddellii | reverse complement strand
GAGTGGTCAGGTCACTGGAATGGCAGAAGATAAAACAGGTTACAAGTAAGTAAAAACAGGTTACAAATATGTCAAAAAACTTTTTTTTTTTTAAAGATTTTTTATTTATTTATCTGAGAGAGAGAATGGGAGACAGAGAGCATGAGAGGGGGAGGATCAGAGGGAGAAGCAGACTCCCTGCCGAGCAGGGAGCCCGATGTGGGACTCGATCCCGGGACTCCAGGATCATGACCTGAGCCGAAGGCAGTTGCTTAACCAACTGAGCCACCCAGGCGCCCA
>NW_027811084.1:0-279 GCF_054177405.1 Leptonychotes weddellii | reverse complement strand
TGTATATATACCACTTCTTCTTTATCCATTCATCTGTCGATGTGGACATCTTGGCTCTTTCCATAGTTTGCCTATTGTGGACATTGCTGCTATAAACATTGGGGTGCACGTACCCCTTCAGATCCCTACATTTGTATCTTTGGGGTAAATACCCAGTAGTGCAATCAGAGAAAGACATGTATCATATGATCTCCCTGATTTGAGTAATTCTTAATCTCAGGAAACAAACTGAGGGTTGCTGGTGTGGTGGGGGGTGGGAGAGATGGGGTGGCTGGGTGA
>NW_027811083.1:0-2805 GCF_054177405.1 Leptonychotes weddellii | reverse complement strand
AAAATAGCATTTTGTTGAAAAATAGAGTTTAAGTCCATAGCAGAGACAGCAGTCTGAAAACTGATTTGCAAGAGCCAGGCTGACAAAGTCTGTTGGCATCCAGAGAAATAAATGTGGCCTATTTTTATTTATTCAGTTTGCAAATTGGGTAACTTGGACTTGAGTTGTTCCTTAACTCAGAGTATCAGGGATCCCAGGCCTCCCAGGTAGGTTAGTTTGGTTGTATGAAGCACTTTGTCAAGATGGAGGTGGAGGATTATGTTCTCCTATAGTTCAACTGAACAGGGGTGGGGAAGCTAACAAAAAAACCCCTTTGCTTCAATGTCATATCCATTTAGTGGTGGAAGCTTCATGTGCCAGGTCCAGGTTGGAATTCAAGCTCTCTTGGTATGACCGTGGGCAACCTGCTTAACCTTATGAACTGAATGCTCTGCCATGGCTCCCTTGACTGGTGCCAGCCTGCCCACATCAGTAGCTGTGGGCACCACATGAACCTAGCCCCAAACTCCAGCTTAGGGAGCCCTCCAGATATTGACTTGTTGGCATCCTCTTCAAATGTTCTCATGAAGAGGGTCCCTGGGCCACTCACTCTCTTGGCTGGTTATGTCTTTTCTTGGTTAACCTAGTGGGATTTGGCAACCTTACATCAGCTTGTCACTTTGGTTCAGGCCAGATACCCTCATAGAATAGGCCCAGAACCCAGCAGGTCTCCTTGGACACAATTAGCCAGGCCACTAGGGCAATGTGGGCCAGGCTTTCTGAATGCTCTGGCCTCTGCCTTTCTGGGAGGGAAGTCAGACAATTTATAGGATTGTCATGAAGAGTAAGTAAGATTTTACAAAGTGCTCAGCACTGTGTTTGGAATATAGTGGGTGCTTACGAATATTGGTTCCCATCAGTTTCATAGTGCGTTCCAAGGGGCTTGTCTCAGTAAGGAGAAAGATGATGGCTTTTCTTTTCTTTTTTTCTTTTTTTTTAAAGATTTTATTTATTTGACAGAGAGAGACACAGCGGGAGAGGGAACACAAGCAGGGGGAGTGGGAGAGGGAGAAGCCGGCTCCCGCTGAGCAGAGAGCCCCATGCGGGGCTCGATTCCAGGACCCCGAGATCATGACCTGAGCCGAAGGCAGACGCTTAACGACCGAGCCACCCAGGCGCCCCGATGATGGCTTTGCTTATTTAAAATTCATAATTTCAAGAGCAATGGAGAGCAGAGAGAGCCAGTGTGGAAAAAGGGCCAGAGAAGCAGAGCGTGTTGCTCCTTATCTCTGCTGAGATGTATCTCATAATAGCTACTTGGCCCACTGACGCTTAGTCACTTAATTCGTAGTCACCTCCATTAGTCACTGCTCCTGGGCTAATTCTTATCACAGTTATGATTCCTTTGCTTTATTTTTAAACCCAATCTTACTGCCATTGGAAAAACCAAGTTGGAATCCAGCAAAGCCAAGTGAGCAAAACCTGCAGGAGGGATGAAATCTTAGGATCAGAGGGACTTACCAGTGGAGGGTTTTGAAAGTAAAGACAGGGTTTTATTGGGTAGGGGTAAATTAGGAAGTCAAAGGAAGGTAGGCTAAGGTTTGGTCTCAAAGAATCCAGCATGGCAAACACCTTGATTTGATGCCCACAAGCAAAGGATCTGATGGAAGAGCCCCAGGCCAAGCTATTCATCTCAATGCAGTTCTTCAAGGTGGACTCACATGGTAGGGCTGCACAACTGGAACTAAAGGATGCCAGAGGGTTTCTGGAAAACTCAAAGAATAGTGTTAATGCTGCTGCCTCTCTGGGGTGGGGGGAGGGGCTGGCTGTATGGGTGTGAGACCTGCACAGTCTACTCTCAGAAGGAGCCAGGCTCTTGGTTATGCTCTGCTGTTACCATCTTGGAATTTGTAATGATTTTGTCATTGAACTTGTGTTTTGTAGGAAAGTCTGCTGGTACGATGGAGCACATATGTGAGCAGAGGAGATATTCCAGGCAGCACATATGCAAGTGTAGGCCAAGGCTCCAAACATGGCAGGCAGTGGGCAACACACATGCTGAGCAGTTGGCCTGACCACCTCCTCTGCATGCCTGGGGCAGTCCAGGCCACCGAGGCCAGACGGGCGATGATTGCTGCAGCCACAGTGGTAGTATGTGACTGGGAGACAGGAGGAGCTCCCCACTGGCCAGTGCTGGGGTCTGCAGTGGGAGCCTGTCCCGGTGGCCTCTGCACAGATATTAACTCTGAGTGCCTGGATGGGAACTGCAGGCACAGGCAGTAAACTTTGTGAGCAAATTATTAAGAATGAAAGCATCCATATGGGCATTGCAATAAAGCGTACAAGAGAGCTACTACAATTCTTCAAAGACTTTAAAACCTCTGGGTTTGAAAGCTGTTGCAGCATTGCAACGTAGACATCCACAGGCTTAGAAATAGAAATTAAATTTAAAGATCATCACATTCAATGGAAAAGAACCATATTTTCTTTTTTAAAAAAAGACTTTATTTATTTGAGAGAGAGAGCATGAACAGGGGGAGAGGCAGAGGGAGAAGCAGGCTCCCCGCTGAGACATCTCAGGGCTCAATCCCAGGACCCCGGGATCACAACCTGAGCCGAAGGCAGATGCTTAACTGACTGAGCCACCCACGTGCCCCTAGAACCATACTTTCATATGACGCTTTGGCTGAACCTATTATTAATGAAAAAGAAAATTGAAAAATTATTTTTTCCTTGTAATTGAGATCCAGCCATGTAATGCATGTGCAGACATTTTGAATGATACACAAACCATGATGCCACTTTTGGTTTGTTGTACATCTTCCA
>NW_027811082.1:0-279 GCF_054177405.1 Leptonychotes weddellii | reverse complement strand
TTAACCAACTGAGCCACCCAGGCGCCCCTCTAACAAGCCTTCTGATGCTCACCAAACTACTGAAGTAGGGCAAAGAGAGTCGGGAGGCGGTGGAGCAGAGGTTCTCTGGCTTCTTCAGGACTGGAGGTCAACAGGGATTGGAGGGTGGGAGAGGCAGGGCAGAGCCGACTGAAGATGACCAGAAGGCACCACTGGATTCTTACCCTTGGAGTCCCGAAGGCTCACGCCGGCTGGCAGCCGCCCCCATGGAAGTCAGGGCCTCTCAGTCCTGGGGAGCGC
>NW_027811081.1:0-279 GCF_054177405.1 Leptonychotes weddellii | reverse complement strand
GAATAGATTAATGAGAGAACAAAATGCTAACAGGGTAACAACGTCCCCAGAAAATATACTCTAAACAAATCAGAAAAAACCTGAAACAGGGGGAAAAGAAAGGGAAAGAAAGAAAAAAGAAAAAGATAAAGATAAAAGCTAACAAATAACAGAACAAAACAAAACAAAAAAAACAGAATATGATCAAATATGATCAGGCTGGTACATAGATCAGTGCCACACACTAGATTTTGGGTGTATTTTGGTCTGTTAGAAGAAAGTGCCTCCCAAAATTTTAAA
>NW_027811080.1:0-279 GCF_054177405.1 Leptonychotes weddellii | reverse complement strand
CTAAGGATACTTATAATTTTTACTAGTTAAATCTACAAAAAAGAATATTCATTTTTAATCTAGCTTTATTTTTTTTTTAAAAAGATTTTATTTATTTATTTGAGAGAGAGAGAATGAGAGACAGAGAGCATGAGAGGGAGGAGGGTCAGAGGGAGAAGCAGACTCCCTGCCGAGCAGGGAGCCCGATGCGGGACTCGATGCGGGACTCGATCCCAGGACTCCAGGATCATGACCTGAGCCGAAGGCAGTCGCTTAACCAACTGAGCCACCCAGGCGCCC
>NW_027811079.1:0-279 GCF_054177405.1 Leptonychotes weddellii | reverse complement strand
CTTTCAATCTTACTTAAAGCCCAGAGAGCAAGCTCTGGGGGGATACCCCGCCGCACAATTCTAAAAGAAGACGACTCTTCTCACTTTTCCGCTTCAACTGTAATAATATCCCCATCTCCTGGAACTTTAAAAATTCTCCTTTTAAAATCAAGTGATGAAAATAAATAAAGAAACAAACAAACCAATAAAACCAGGTGAGAAGGCACAAGGTATTTGCCGCCGTCATGGCCGTCATGGCCGTCATGGCCGTCATGGCCGTCATGGCCGTCATGGCCGTCA
>NW_027811078.1:0-279 GCF_054177405.1 Leptonychotes weddellii | reverse complement strand
TGTATGGAATTGTGACTAAACATAAAGTTAGGTAAGATTATATTTGCCAGAATTCTCAAGGGTGCATGTGAAATAACTCGGACTGTTTTAAAGGGAGAAAATAACTTATAACTGAAGTCTATTATGGAGTGACTATCTCTTTTCATTTCTCAGTCCTGATTTTTTAGGCATTGGCTTTGTTCTTGGCAAGCTGGCCTAATGTAATAGAAAGATGCCCATAAACAGATCTCAGTCTACATCCTACAGTTGAATAGTCAGTAAGGAAAAAACGTTCCTCTT
>NW_027811077.1:0-279 GCF_054177405.1 Leptonychotes weddellii | reverse complement strand
AAATACTATATGATCTCATTTATATGTGGAATTAAAAAAGCTGAGCAAATAGAAATAGAGAGAAAAATGGTGATTGACAGTTGGGGAGATGTTGGTCAAATTATAAACAAATTCATAGTTATAAAATGAATAAGTTCTGGGGATTTAATGTACAGTATGGGGACTACTGTTAATAATACTGTGCTAGCAATGTCCACAACAGCCAAACTGTGGAAAGAGCCAAGATGTCCATCGACAGATGAATGGATAAAGAAGATGTGGTATATATATACAATGGAA
>NW_027811076.1:0-279 GCF_054177405.1 Leptonychotes weddellii | reverse complement strand
TAGTGTGCCACCACACCAATTTGTAACCCCCCCGAATGGAAACGTGTTATTATAAAATGTACTTCCTCTTCCTGGACTTGCTCCATTTTAGTTTTGGACTTTGTTACTTATATTTCCTGTCTTAACAATTTTGGACTTATTCCATATTGGTTTTGGTGGGGAACTTGTCAATGGTCTATGCCAGAATATAGAAAACTTAATATTTAGAGGGTAGCCTTCCTGAGCACATTACTATATCTCACACACACACACACACACACACACACACCTATTCACTTA
>NW_027811075.1:0-279 GCF_054177405.1 Leptonychotes weddellii | reverse complement strand
CGCCTGGGTGGCTCAGTTGGTTAAGCGACTGCCTTCGGCTCAGGTCATGATCCTGGAGTCCCGGGATCGAGTCCCGCATTGGGCTCCCTGCTCGGCAGGGAGTCTGCTTCTCCCTCTGACCCTCCTCCCTCTCATGCTCTCTGTCTCTCATTCTCTCTCTCTCAAATAAATAAATAAAAATCTTTAAAAAAAAAAAAAAAAAGACCTATTTCCCTAAAATTCCTCCCTCATTCAATGTTTGGAGGATCAGCTCTAAGGACAAAGTGTATGCTTTGACCA
>NW_027811074.1:0-279 GCF_054177405.1 Leptonychotes weddellii | reverse complement strand
TAACAGTTACATTCAGAATGGACTAAAGCATTGAATCATGTGGGGGATGTAAGTCTTCAAATGAATAAACAAATAAAATAACTAAGATTAATAAGTTAAATCATCAAGGGTAAAACGTAGACTACATGTAAGAACAGATGGAGAATTTCAGCAGAGAGATGGGTACTATAAGAAAGAGTCAAAAAGATTATGTAAAAATTAAAATACAATATCAAAAATAAATCCCTTCAATGGGCTCATCAGTAGACTTGACACAGCCAAGCATGGAATCATTAAATT
>NW_027811073.1:0-2805 GCF_054177405.1 Leptonychotes weddellii | reverse complement strand
GATGATGGATGCAGCATGAAGACCCCCTCTGCTGGCTCTTCATGTGAGAGGGGCTTTCTGCAGCCTGGGGTGGGCACGAGGTTGATGGCTGGCCACCCACCAAAAGAATTATGTCTTTTGTAGAGGAGTCAAACAGATTGGAAGCCCTTAAATTTGAATTACTGAATGACTGAGAGAACACATAATTTTCCATACGTAAAGTGTGGGTTTTAAATTCAAACTACAGGTTGTTCCCTTCTTTCTTAGGAGGTTAGGATAAGCAATACCATTAAGCAGTAAGCATTTACGCCTCTGAACACCAGTTGCTCAATGGGTTTACTGGCAAAAATCCACAAAGTTGAAATTACAAGCTTTCTAATAAATTCTGGGTGATTTGTGATTTCTTTTAACATGCTCATTTGGTGGGCGCCTGCGTGGCTCAGTCGGTTAAACATCTGCCTTGGGCTCAGGTCATGATCTCCAGGTCCTGGGATGGAGCCCGGAATCACATTGGGCTCCCTCCTCAGCGGGAAGTCAGCTTCTCCCTCTGCCTCTCCCCCCCACTTGTGCTCTCTCTCTCTCTCTGGTGCTCTCTCTCTCAAATAAATAAATAAATAAAAATATTTAAAAACATACTCATTTGACTCCTGGACTGACTTTAGCAGGGACAACTTTGTTTAATGAGGAATAGATCACCAGAACAAGCTAGGGGAAAAAATACTTACAATGTAGGAACTGAGGTAGCAAAAGCATTTAGAGGTGATTTTACCTTTCTTTCTTTCTTTTGCCATCCTTGGACAAGAGCCAAGAATTGTTTTACCATGGCACTTGAAAGATTAAAAGTAAAAGACACAAGGTAGTAAAACTGATGTTTACTGAGGCTTCCTAGGGGTAACTCATCTGTTTGTTTATAACTTTTCAACCTGCCACTTTCATCTTTAACACTGATGATTCCTGAGGTATTTTGAACATAAGAATGACTTTTAATGAGAATGATGTAGGGAATACGTTAGGGTTCCAAGCTGATGGCCGAGAAAGATTCTTGAGACATCTTTTGTACAAAAAGATGGTTTTATGAAACCCCGGGGACAGGACCCGTGGGCAGAAGGAGCTGCACTGGGGTCATGAAGAGCGGCCCGTTATATACTTTCAAGTTGCAAGGGGGTTAGGGATAGCATAAGCCTGCCAAGTATTTTGGAAACAAGGTTTCCAGGATCCTGAGGGGGGCTAGCTATTGTTTAGGAAAAGGTCATTTATTACTGGTTAGTAAAAGCTTAGTCATGGGACTCTTCAGGTGTATATCAGTGGGACCTATGCTTGGGGGATGACTGAGCCACACAGACGCCCCTGACTTAGCTTTTTTTTTTCTGATAGTCATATAGTATCTCCTAAGTCTAGTCCTCTAGTCTTCCCTTTGGATTTCATTACCTCCTTCGTGGAACTTTGGGGTTGGTTTTTGTTTTGGCAATATCAGAAGGGATAATGATCCCTTTACAGTAGGAGAGAACTTTGGTGCCCTCTATTGGTGATTTCTTCAAACTGCAGGCCTCCTCTGGTTCATGGAACCCGTTTAGTGGGTTCCACTAGAATTTATTTTTTAAAAAGTGATAATAGATTGCATATAATAAGTGTAAATATTTATTGGTGAAACTTTATTTCCATTATGTATATATGAATGCAGGATCCAAATGATTTTCCGTTTAGCAACATTTAGCACCAGTGGGCTATAGCCAGTAGGATAGGATTAGGGTGAGGGGAGTGAGGCAGGACTGAATGAGTGCAGGGTTGGATCCTATCTCTATTCATAATTTTGAAATTTGGTTTGTCATGGATTTTGTGCATTAATTTTAATTTTTTTATTTTTTAAAGATTTTATTTATTTATTTGACTGAGAGAGACAGCAAGAGGGAATACAAGCAGGGGGAGTGGGAGAGGGAGAAGCAGGCTTCCCGTTGAGCAGGGTGCCCGATGCGGGGCTCGATTCCAGGACGCTGGGATCATGACCTGAGCCAAAGGCAGACGCTTAAGGACTGAGCCACCCAGGCACCCCTGAACTAGGCCTTTGAAATAGTTCCTTTTTAGAAGAAATAACCATCTGAAGTTTTAGGGAATTTGTATTCTCTTTCATTTGTCAAAAGATATTACTTAGTCCTTGAATCCAAACCTGTGCAAATAAATTGAGACGCCACATAAATATATGCATGCATGCACGCACACGCGCATAAGTAAAATACACGCACACGCGCATAAAGTAAAATACACGCACGCATATGCGCATAAAACACATGCACGCACGCATGCGCTTATAAAGTAAAATACACGCACGCATACACACGTGCATAATGTAAAATACACACGCACACGCGCATAAAGTAAAACAATGCACGCACACACACACGTGTAAAGTAAAACACACGCACGCATACATGCGCGCATAAAGTAAAATAAGATGGCTTCCTTTGCCTTTGCCTCCTCCCGCTCCTCCTTCCCCGCATTTACTGCCTCGGGGCCCCTCTGCTCCTCTGGTACTGGAGGCTCACTGTCCCCACAGCGGCCACCTTCCTTAGGCTCAGAGCGCTCCCGCCTCTGCAGTCCGGCTGCCTCCTCCAGCCTCACCTGCCCCCCTGGACTGCTCCACCTGCTGTCTCTCGGGCACCTCCCTCCCGCCCCACACCAGCCCAAACCCAGACACGCTCCCTCCTCACTCCGAACTCAGGAAACCAGTTTCCCCTCCGCTGTGTCGCTAATGCTGGAGACTAGATTTCCCTCTCCTCCTTTCCTCCCATCCCAGGCCACTCAGCAGGTAGCGCTGGGTTTGTTTTTCTC
>NW_027811072.1:0-279 GCF_054177405.1 Leptonychotes weddellii | reverse complement strand
GGTGTTATGCACAAACAATGAATCATGGAACACTTCATCTAAAACTAATGATGTAATGTATGGGGATTAACATAAGAATAAAAAAAAATACTTTCCTTTGCTAACATCCTCTACATTTATAGAAATAAGATAAATGTGAGTAAATGCAATTCTGAACTGTATAAGAAAAAATATACTGATTTTCTCTATCGATAGGTGTATTTACTGGTCATAGTTTTAATGCTTAAAATGTTGCCAGGACTGGCTAACTGTACATATTTCCCATAAATAAGCTAAAAT
>NW_027811071.1:0-279 GCF_054177405.1 Leptonychotes weddellii | reverse complement strand
TGTCTTTCTCTGATTAACTTATTTCGCTCAGCATAATACCCTCCAGTTCCATCCACGTCATTGCAAATGGCAAGATTTCATTTTGTTTTGTTTTGTTTTTACCATATCCCCTTTTTCTAATCCTGTCTTTTTCTTGCTCGGCACTGCATCTATGGATCAAAAATAAGTAGGACAGTGAACTTCAATCTTCTTTAGACATACTAATATTCTGTAAATCCTCCATACATGTCAGACAATGAACAGACAGCGATATGCCTAGTGCTTGAAGTATTCCAAAAT
>NW_027811070.1:0-279 GCF_054177405.1 Leptonychotes weddellii | reverse complement strand
GGCTTGTGCGCCCCTCCGCAGCGCTCCCAGTCCTGCCTCCAGGTCAGGGCACGTTTGTGCCCTTTGTGCTTCTAAAACCACCAGCCACTCCCAGTTCGCGTGTGCGCGACTCCACCGCTTGGGGTTTCCACCCCAGGGGTTGCAGTTCACCAGCAGGACCCCGGCGCACCGGTTTCCGTCTCGGAGGCTGCAGTTCGCGCACTGGTTTCCGTCTCGGAGGCTGCAGTTCGCGTGCGCATGTCCGTCGCTCTGGTTTCTGTCCGGGGGGCTGCAGTTCGC
>NW_027811069.1:0-279 GCF_054177405.1 Leptonychotes weddellii | reverse complement strand
CTGGGTGGCTCAGTTGGTTAGGCAACTGCCTTCGGCTCAGGTCATGATCCTGGAGTCCCAGGATCGAGTCCCGCATCGGGCTCCCTGCTCAGTGGAGAGTCTGCTTCTCCCTCTGACCCTCCTCCCTCTCATGCTCTCTGTCTCTCATTCTCTCTCTTGCAAATAAATAAAATCTTTAAAAAAAAAATTAAAAAAAAAACTTACTAGATATTAAGTGGAAGGTCCAAAATTTACCAGTGTCATTGACAGCCTCAGAATAATTTTCCCCAAAATGTTAAT
>NW_027811068.1:0-279 GCF_054177405.1 Leptonychotes weddellii | reverse complement strand
AGTGGCCAACCATGCTTGCTTCTCCTCCACAATTCCTGGGCCTTGGTCAGTTATAGAGGAGGGGGTCCAGCCCTTGGTCGCATTTCCAGGCCCCGGGTAGGAATCTGCCCTGAGAAGCCTGCTTCTAAGGCCCCCTCTCTCCCCCAACCCCCCTTGGAGCCACATGTGGCCATAGAGGCCTCAGTCCCCTGAGGGCTTCAAGAAGTGCAAGATGGCCCTCTGCTAGGGGCAGGATGGGTGTCGGTGGCAAAGTGACATTCAGGCGTCTGGGCAGACGTT
>NW_027811067.1:0-279 GCF_054177405.1 Leptonychotes weddellii | reverse complement strand
AACCTGCACCCAGATGGAAAAGAGAATATTACAACATCTTAGTCACTACTGGTCACTATTCCACAAAGGATAATTCCTAGCCTGGCTTCTTTTTTTTTTTTTTTTAAATACTTTTTTTTTTTTTTAAAGATTTTATTTATTTATTTGAGAGAGAGAGAATGAGAGACAGAGAGCACGAGGGGGAGGAGGGTCAAAGGGAAAAGCAGACCCCCTGCCGAGCAGGGAGCCCGATGCGGGACTCGATCCCAGGACTCCAGGATCATGACCTGAGCCGAAAGG
>NW_027811066.1:0-279 GCF_054177405.1 Leptonychotes weddellii | reverse complement strand
AAAGTGACTATCAATATAGTTATATTAATATCTGCCATATTTGTTACTGTTTTCTATTTGTTGCCCTTGTTATTTATTTATTTTTTTGTCTTTTACTCTTTGTCTGCCTTTTGTGGTTTTAATTGAGCATTATCTATTATTCCATTTTATCTCCTTTCTTGGCATATCAATGCTAAGCGTATATTTCTTTTTTTTTTTTTTAAACCTTTTTTTAGTGGTTGCCCTCCAGTTTGCAATACACATTTACAGCTATCCAGGTCCACTTTCAAATAACACTAT
>NW_027811065.1:0-279 GCF_054177405.1 Leptonychotes weddellii | reverse complement strand
TAATATGGATTCCACCAATTCTGAACTCCTTTGTAGGGCTCTTAAAATTGACCATGCTATATAAAATCTACAAGTCGGAGTACAATAATAAGGACAATTGAGGGATTCAGGGCAGATACCAGCATATTTTATATTTACATACGACATCAACAGCCACAACAATATTATCCTAAGATGTAGTGGGTTGAATTGTGTCCCCCCCCCCAAAAAGTCCTAATCTCTGGTACCTGTGAATGTCCACCTTATTTGCAAAGAGTATCTGCAAATATAGTCAGGTAA
>NW_027811064.1:0-279 GCF_054177405.1 Leptonychotes weddellii | reverse complement strand
CCTCTGTGGTCACCACACGAAAGAAGACCAAGGAAACTGAAAAAAAGTGTAACTGTGTGATAAAACAGGAAGGGGTCCTCAAGCAGAAACGCGCCGCAAGGCACTTGGCCAAGAACCAAGGGGGTGGCAGGAGGGGCGTTCCGGGGAGCAGGGCCCCTCCCAGAAGCCTGGCCCTGCAGAGTTGAGCCCAACTCAGGGGGACGCCTGGAACTCATTAGCATTATGTCAGGAATAATGTAAAATTAAAACATTTAGCTTTGGCTTCTAAAACGAAGGAGG
>NW_027811063.1:0-279 GCF_054177405.1 Leptonychotes weddellii | reverse complement strand
TTCAAGTATCTTTTATTTCTAGATCTTCTTTGAATAGCCTTTTGGGACTATTTCTCTTACAGAACACAAAACAAGAATGACCACCATCTTGAACTACTCAGTGAGAGCGGGTAAGCTGCTTAATCTTTCAGGGAGGATATGTGCCATCTTTCTATAGCTAAGAAACACTATGATGAGTTAAATAGAGATAAATCATAAGTGTCAGCCCTTTGAGTATGAAATTTAAAAAAAATTTTTTTCAAGATTTTATTTGTTTATTTGACAGAGAGAGAGAAAGAG
>NW_027811062.1:0-2806 GCF_054177405.1 Leptonychotes weddellii | reverse complement strand
TTGTGGAACATAAGGAATAGCATGGAGGACATTAGGAGAAGGAAGGGAAAAATGGGGGGAGGGAATTGGAGAGAGAGATGAACCATGAGAGACTATGGACTCTGAGAAACAAACAGGGTTTTAGAGGGGAGGGGGGAGGGGGGATGGTGAGCCCGGTGATGGGTATTAAGGAGGGCACGTACTGCATGGAGCACTGGGTGTTATACGAAAACAATGGATCGTGGATCACCACATCAAAAACCAATGATGTATTGTATGGTGACTAATATAACATAATAAAATTAAAAAAAAAAAAAACAAAAAAGGTGCACAGCAGCACTGTCCAATCAGATTGCATACAAAATGCACCTGGAACTTTGCTACATGAACTCAGAACATTTCTTTCAGAACAGATTTAGGCCACTGAGACACTGTGTTGGAGCTCAACAGATGCCTCGGACCCTAAAACAGCCCCCAGGGCCTGCAGCATAGGGGAGGTGGGCAGTTCTTTGTCAGGTCTGAGCAGAAGGTGCCAGGGGGAGCCCAGAGGAGAGGAACATCCCTGAGTCTGAGGCAGGGCTTCTTGGTGACTGTCACACTGGAGCTCCAGGCTTCCCACATCAGAGGTCTTTGGGGTTTTAATTTTTTTGTTTGTTTTTTTAAAAGATTTTATTTATTTATTTGAGAGAGAGAGAGAAGGAGTGGGGGTGCGGAAGCAGAGGGAGAGGCAGAAGCAGACTCCCCCACTGAGCATGGAGCCTGATGTGGGGCTTAATCCCAGGACAATGACCTGAGCCGAAGGCAGACACTTAACCAACTGAGCCACCCAGGTGCCCCTACTGGGGGCCTGCTGTAAAGCAAAAAGAAAGTGATGTTAAAAAAAAGAATTGTCTGGGGCCCCTGGGTGGCTCAGTCAGTTAAGCGTCTGCCTTCGGCTCAGGTCATGATCCCAGAGTCCTTGGATCGAGCCCCGCATCGGGCTTCCTGCTCGGTGGGAAGCCTGCTTCTCCCTCTCCCACTCCCCCTGCTTGTGTTCCCTCTCTCGCTGTGCCTCTCACTGTCAAATAAATAAATAAAATCTTCAAAAAAAAAAAAAAAAAAAGAATTGTCTTTATATTTTTCAAAAGACTCTTGCTGTCATTCACCAATTAAACTAATAATAATAATGAATAATAATAACAATAATAATAATAACCATAAGCAAGGCACTCCTTGACCTGGCCCAGGCTTTCTCCCTTTCTTCTTGCTCACCACAGCCCCTGGCCTTCTGCTCACCTACTTGCAGTTCCCCAGCACCAGAAATGCCAAGCCTTCATTCTCCCGAAGCAACTTTCAGGGTCAGCCTTTTCTGGGAATTCTTCAGAACCAACCAAGGATTCCCAGACTCAGAGCCTCCCACAAGCCTCCCACAAGCCTCCCAGGCGGGGCTGGTGGCCACTGCGCATGCCCTCCCAGCATCCTCCCAATCTCCTGGTGAGGCCGTGAACAACAGCTGGGGCAGCAACGTTCTGACCGCACTGCCTGGCACACAGGAGACATCAGTGACTATTTGCTGGGAAATGACAGGTCAGAGAAATTTATGGATGAACAAATGATTGTATCTGACAACCTCACTTACCTGGAACACTAAAAATCAGAAGAGAAACAAAATCTGACTTTGCAGCAGAAATCTAGAACTAACCAAATTCTCCCACCACCACCCATTCATTTTACTTCTGGGAGGAAACCTGATCCACAGCCCATTTGTTATGCATCTGGATAAAATTCTAACATATCTTAGAGGCTACAGGTGCCCGCTCCAAATCCCAGCTCTGCTTCTTCAATTTACTTCCAAAGCCCTACTTCCCTCTTCGGGGTGGTGTTCACATTCATTCTTTCATTCTTTCAAAGATTCAGCAAACACTTCTCAAGCACCTAAAATGTGCCAAGCAGTGCTCTAGGCACCCAAGAATACAGCAGGAAAAACACAGACAACATTCTGATGTTCTAGAGGACAGGCGATGAACAAAAGAAATCAGTAAGATTATTACGTTAGATGGCAGGTGCCACGGAGGAACATACCACGTAGAGGGTAGATAGGGAATGCGGAGGGAACTATAATTTTAACTGAGATGGTCAAGGGAGGCCCAGAGCCATTGCTGGTGGTACAAGGAAAGGGCCCCTACCTCAGGGCCCCCTCGCTGGCCTATAACACCCCCACACCCATGTGCTTAGGACAGTGGCTCCCAGTGGGAAGATCAAGACCTAGAATTGAAATCCGGATCTGCCACTAACACCCGTATCATAATCTAAATAGGGGGCAGCCAAACACTTGCATGTCCATTCCAACTTGACTCAGCCCCTGATGACTTCCAGGAGTCCCGTGTTCGAGAGTTCCGTGACCAGACAGACGCAACTGGAAAGAGCCATGAGTTGGATCAGTAACGTCTGCCAGGAGCAGAAACCGGGGAGTGGAGGCATGCACAGCTCCCATCCGTCATCCTTGGGTTGTTGGACCTGTAAATTCCCTTCCTGATCTCGTGTCAGATGATTATGTCTACACAGAAATGTCTGGATCATGAATAAAGGAGAAATGGAAATTCATGAATAGAGCAGTTTTATACACATCAATCTGTTCAAACACCAGATGTGGAGGGAACTATAATTTTAACTGGGATGGTCAAGGGAGGCCTCTGAACAGAGACCTGAAGAACGGGAGTGAGGGAGCCTTGGGGACAGCGCTCCAAGCAGAGCACACAGCAAGTGCAAAGGCCCTGAGGTCTGAATGAGATGCGTGAGACTGAAGTAAAAAAAAATAAAGAGGCAAACATGGCTGCTATTTTTTTTT
>NW_027811061.1:0-279 GCF_054177405.1 Leptonychotes weddellii | reverse complement strand
CCTGCATCCTCTGTTACGTTAATAAAGCTTGTGCCCTTCCTAGGGTGAAGACTTTAACATTACAATGAAGCAGAGGTAACTGACAAGGGGAGGCAGGAGAGTCAAAGGAGATGTGATGACAAGCAGAAATCTTAGTGAAGTGAATGCTGGAGGGGCGACAAATGAAGAACTTGAGGTGGCCTCTAGAAGCTGGAAAAAGGATATTCTCCTTTAGAGCCTCCAGAAGGAATGCAGACCTGCTGACACCTTGATTATTCCCATATGACCTATTTCAGGCTT
>NW_027811060.1:0-279 GCF_054177405.1 Leptonychotes weddellii | reverse complement strand
GGTAGAGGGGGAGGGAGAGAGAAAAGCAGACTTTGTACTGAGTACAAAACCTGACCTGGGACTTGATCCCCACAATCCCGAGATCATGACCTGAGCTAAAACCAAGAGTTGGACACTTTACTGACCAAGCCACCTAGGTGCCCCTCTTCTTTTTTTTTAATAAGTTCCAAAAATTTTAGTGGAATTTTCAGCAAACTAACTAAGAAACTGCCAAAGCTCCATTAAAAAAAAAAGACAATTATTTCCCACCGGTTATTTCCAGAATGTCATAGTGAAATA
>NW_027811059.1:0-279 GCF_054177405.1 Leptonychotes weddellii | reverse complement strand
GGGAGGGAGCGCCCCTCTAGCTGTCACTTTATGGACTGTCTGTGCAATTACGTCCACCAAAGACCTGTGCTGGGGGGGGTGGTTCAAGGAGAGGCCTCTGAAGCATTTCTGCCTCACTTTATGTCACCTGCTTCTCCCCTGTTTGGGGCAAAGGAAGGAAGTAGGCGACCCCTATAAGGGGAGGCCCCTTCTCCCCCCCCCCAACCCCCCTTGGCACAGCTGCCTCTGGCTGGGGGCAGGGCCTTGAGGGTCTAGGCTGGGCATCCACAGTCACTGCCT
>NW_027811058.1:0-279 GCF_054177405.1 Leptonychotes weddellii | reverse complement strand
TTTATAGGCTAATTACTTTTTTAAATAAATTTCGGTTTCCATTACATTGTTGTGCCTCCATATTTTAATTGTCATTCATCACATTATACCTCACCACATAGGCAATTCCAACTAAGATTTCCTTTATGATGTGTTTATATCTGTGATTTTTCAGTGCATATTTATATCTACATGCTGTCTCCTAAAACCTTATGGCTGAGAGTAAATGACTGTCAAAATGTTTTCATACCTTTTTGAATAATTTTTTTTTTTAAAGATTTTATTTATTTATTTGAGAGA
>NW_027811057.1:0-279 GCF_054177405.1 Leptonychotes weddellii | reverse complement strand
AAGGGCGCCTGGGTGGCTCAGTTGGTTAAGCGACTGCCTTCGGCTCAGGTCATGATCCTGGAGTCCCGGGATCGAGTCCCGCATCGGGCTCCCTGCTCGGCGGGGAGTCTGCTTCTCCCTCTGACCCTCCTCCCTCTCATGCTCTCTGTCTCTCATTCTCTCTCTCGCAAATAAAAAATTAAAAAAAAAAAAATAATAATCAACTGGAGAAGATGATCCACCTGTAGGAGTTCATCAGCTTATTTCACCAGCCAGTCAGCTTGCTCAAAGGCCCATGAA
>NW_027811056.1:0-279 GCF_054177405.1 Leptonychotes weddellii | reverse complement strand
TGGGTCACACAGCCTGCAAAGGAGATGGACTTGCTCTCAGACCAGAAGTTGATCATAGCCTTGGGTGCAATAACAGAAGAATAGAAGAGGTCAATGAAGGACAGGTTGCCTAGGAAGAAATACATTGGCGTGTTCAGCCGCGGATCAGTCATAATAATGGTCATCATCCCAACATTCCCTAGAAGGATCATGGCATACACAAGCAGAAAGAGCAGGAAGAGGAGAATGTGGAGTTCTGGGCGGACCCTGAAGCCTACAAGAATGAAGTCAGTCACTTCT
>NW_027811055.1:0-279 GCF_054177405.1 Leptonychotes weddellii | reverse complement strand
TATAATGTCAGGCGCTATGGACTGAAATATGTCCCCCGGAAATTCATATGTTGAAGCCCTCCCCCAGCCCCTCTGTGACTGTATTGGAGATAAGGCTTTTAAAGAGGTAATTGAGGTCAAATTAGGTCATAAAGGTGGATCCTAATACAGTAGGATTGGTGACCTCCTGAGAAAAAGGAGAGAGAGAGTTCTCTTGCTCTATATGCACGCACCAGGAAAGGCCATTTGAGGGCACAGCTAGAAGCTGTCCGTCTGCAAGGTAGGAAGACAGCTCTCTCT
>NW_027811054.1:0-279 GCF_054177405.1 Leptonychotes weddellii | reverse complement strand
AAATGATGGAGAGAAAAGTCCTCCAATCCTAAATTATTCCTCTTATTCCTAGGTTTGTCGTCCTCATCTTGCACACCGTTTGGGTATCTTCCAAGAATTCTATGTCATTGTTTCTTGTGTCATACCGAAGACAACCCAGTTAGAGACAATAAATACTAAGGTTTTGTTAGACCGCTTCAAGACTGTGCCAGTGTCCCCAACAGGAAGCCTGGTTCTTGTCTGGATGTGGAGGTGTGAAGGTTGTAATTCCTGATGAATGGATTTTCCCAGCCACACCTC
>NW_027811053.1:0-279 GCF_054177405.1 Leptonychotes weddellii | reverse complement strand
AAGTGTTTTCTTTTTTAGTCGTGAGAAAGATTTAAGGAAGCATCGGGAGACAGTTCTTCATGGGTTTCTCACATTTCTGCATCTTGCAAAGGCGTTGACTGCCTGTGCTCAGAACTGTCTTTTCAAGAATGTTTGTGTGGTACCAGTCAGAATGGCTAAAATTAACAAGTCAGGAAACGACAGATGTTGGCGGGGATGCAGAGAAAGGGGAACCCTCCTACACTGTTGGTGGGAATGCAAGCTGGTGCAGCCACTCTGGAAAACTGTATGGAGGTTCCT
>NW_027811052.1:0-279 GCF_054177405.1 Leptonychotes weddellii | reverse complement strand
TAATGACTTGTGTTTGGGTATGAATCTTACACCATCATGATGATGTGTGAAAGGTCACATTACTTATTTTACCAAATTAAGTCTGACTCTGAACCCCACAGTTGACAGAATGGCAAAAATGTCATTACTGGGACTCCTCTCACATTTTTCACTCAAAGGCACTTGCCTCTCTCCACTTCCCCTCTTGGGCAATCTAAGAGTAATACTCTGAATAAAATGCTTTTTGTTTTAAAAATATATTGAAAAAAAAGGGCGCCTGGGTGGCTCAGATGGTTAAGC
>NW_027811051.1:0-2806 GCF_054177405.1 Leptonychotes weddellii | reverse complement strand
AAAAAAAAAAAAACCTACTGCCCAGCGTCTCAGGCTGGGATCCTTGTACACCCCTTCTGACACCAACCCCCAGGCTCAGTGGTGTCCCCAGGTGCGACACCCTACAACTTTGGCCCTTTCCTCTCCTTCCCTGTGCACCCACCTCAGCCGTGTGGTGGCAGCTACATATCACACTCAGTCTGCCCCCGAGCATACAAGAACCTTCTTCACATCATGTGGGCCCCCTGCAAGCTTGGGCTTGGACACTTCTGAATTGGGAAGCAGCTCAGTGAAGTTTTAAAGGAGAGCAAATATTATCCCTTCCTTAATGTGTGTTGGCACATGCAAGTGTGCATATATTTGTGCAATTGTGCCCAAAGGCATTGCAAATGCTGTGACTGTGTCCCACGTCCCAAATCAGCATCTTATGGTCATGCTACAGTGTTATTAATCTAGGATTCTTTTCTGGTGGCTAATTCTGGGACCCACTCATCAGTCTGCCTATATCTGGGGTGTATCTACTGAACAAGTACAAAGATAACAAACAGTACCACGTAGGGCTTAGAACTTGGTGTTTCCAATCCAATACACATCTTAAACTCTGAGGAACTGACTGGAAGGCAGACGCCTGCCAGGTGAGGGAGTTACACGGACTAGGGGCAGCCACGAAAACCTGCACAAGGGAGATGAAATTCTGCCAAGGCCCGGGAAAGTGATGTAGGTGTTTACTCAAATATGGACAAAGGCTTTTCAAATAAGGAGCCAACCAGGATGCCAGGAGGAGGAGGTTTGATGTGACCAATATCTGCAAGCCAGTTGCAACTTTCCTGAGCACTCTAGTTCAGCAAGCAATGTTAATTCATGTGCATGTAGTGCTCTGGGGAAGCACACATTTATGCATCTTCTCAGCATCTGCAGAGCATCAAATGAGTGCGAGGCACTGTGCCTGGCTCAGAAGAGGACACGCAAGGAGAGAAACCTTGTACAGACGAGGAAGTTGAAGCTCTGAGAGGCTGTGTAGGGTCAGAGTCTAAGTAGACAAAACTGTAGCCCAGGTCTACCAGCAAAAAACTGATTATGGTGGAGGTTGAGGGATAGTGTGGGGGTGCTGTGTTGGTTGGGGGGTATCATGCTCAGGAGACTGAATGGGCCGGGGTGTCTGGGGTAAAGGAGACACAGACACCCCAGGTGAGGATCTATGGTTTCCCTGAAAGATATCTTAGAACTTCCAAGAGATACTGAGACTTCAGGGTCCACCCCAGAGCAGCGGGGGAACCAGGACTTGAGATGGCAGGGGAAGAAGGTGAGGCTGCTGGGCAGTGGTCCTACTGCTGACACCATCCCCAAGGCATCAGCAGTCGGCCTGAGAAACCTGTCCTGGGTCTGAATCCATGCATGCATTTATAGGTCGTCACTGTAATCCGAGTGCCTGCTAATGGTCCCATAAAATACATCCCCTTGTGGCCAGCAGGGCTTCCCAATGCTGAAACTCCTTTTTATTTCAAAAACAAATTCTTAAAATCATTTCTTGATGAGAAAATATTCATGCTGACATTTCAAAGAGGGGATAAAGGAGCTCCCTGGTGTTCCGCCCAACTGGGCAGGGGCTCTCCTCCTTCTGGGGCACAGGAGGCCTTTCCCTCTTGGTCCCTTAGTGGGAAAATTCATGTGCCCATCGTGTTTCCAAGGCTGATGAGGATCACTGGCTTATCTGAGTCCATATTTGTGCTCCTTCCCCACAAGGCATCTGCTCTTGTCTCTAAAGGTATTGTGACAAATCTGGGGCCCACAGACTGCTTAAAGTTCTGGGTGTCTCATGGTTATAAACTTATATGTGGCTTTGTTTTCACCTGGATGCTGTTGGCTGCCAAGTTTACATCTCCACGCGGCTCCCCCATCCCTTTGCATTTCCAGCAACCCTCTAGAGAGTTCCACATGGTTGACTCAAAGCATCCTAACCTTAATTAACAATCCTCCAAACCTGCTGCTCCTCTCTTTGGTCTCCTCTCCACCAATGGCATCAAATTCATTCAACACACTTTTATTGACTACTACCTCACAGTCCTGTGGGTGCTCCCATTACTGTCCTTCCAGGTAATTCTGACAAGAAACCAAGGAATCATGCTAAAAGTCTTTCCCTGTGACCCCATCCAGTTAACTCCATGATTGTCACACCAGTCTCTCCCGCTTCACCTCCCCATCTTGGCTCAGAACCCGCCCCCCCGTCACTGGAGTGGATTGCTGAGCCCTTGCTGGTCTTCCTGGCTCCAAGCTGGCTTCCTCCAGCTTTTGGAGGCCACTGTTATTATTCTAACTTCCACAGGGTCCACTGTATTCCAAATCAAGAACTGACATGAGAACTACTCACTCCAGTCCAGTCATTCCCACATTCTCACATCCCCTCACACACAGGACGCTGCCTATACCTGAGGCTACTCTGTTCGCTACACCTGTGAGGTCCTTTGCATCCACCTCTGGACAATATCCACCCCGGCCGAAGTCCTTTATCCCTCCCCAACCAACAAATGTCATGGACATGTTCACACACATCATCACCCTTCCTCCATTGGTGAAATCTGCTCAAACTTCCAGGCTCTGCTCACAAGCTACCACTCCTCAAGAGCCTTCCCTGATCCCTGGAGAGATAGTCCTCTCTCTGTCTTCTCAAAATGCTTCATTTCCATCTTTGGGCCAGCATCTGCCACACTTTATCTTGTATTACACCAAGTTCTGCCATGTCGTTCCCTGACACCAGTAATAATAGTCATGATAATAATTACCACTAACTGATTTCCCGTGCTCATCATTTGACATATATTATCTGGAC
>NW_027811050.1:0-279 GCF_054177405.1 Leptonychotes weddellii | reverse complement strand
ACGAGAGAGTGAGCCAAGTACAAGTAGGGGCGGCTGCAGGCAGAGGGAGAAGCAGGCTCCCCGCTGAGCAGGGAGCCCGATGCGGGATTCGAACCCAGGACCCTGGGATCATGACCTGAGCTGAAGGCAGACACTTAAAGACTGAGCCATCCAGGCACTGAGAGAATAAAATCTTTAAGAAAGAAATGAAATGAAAAAAGTCAAAGCCGAGGTTTATGTGATTCTCTGGTTTTCTTTGCGTGGCCAGATGGTTTCCTGGAGCGCATGCGCCAGCAAGGC
>NW_027811049.1:0-279 GCF_054177405.1 Leptonychotes weddellii | reverse complement strand
CTTTGACCCTCTCCTTTGCCTGACTTTGAAGCCTGCCAAACTTACTCCCATTACTCTGAAGGGGACAGTATTGTAAAACTCCTTCTTGGCAAACAACAGATTTTGCCCAATTTTATGCTTTCACCATGTTCTACATGCCTATCAGGATTTAAAAACTGGTCTCCCCAAGGGGAACCCTCCGACCCTGTTGGTGGGAATGCAAGCTGGTGCAGCCACTCTGGAAAACAGTGTGGAGGTTCCTCAAAAAGTTGAAAATAGAGCTACCATACGATCCAGCAA
>NW_027811048.1:0-279 GCF_054177405.1 Leptonychotes weddellii | reverse complement strand
TGAGTTGAACCCTGTCCGTCCTTTCAGGTTCTACTGAAGTAGATGTGGCCCACCGTGATTTCTCCCTCTTCTGGCTCCTTTCTTGTCTTCTGGCTTTCTCGAGCCTGCTCTTTGATCGCACAGCCTTGGGACACGAGTTTTCCTTTTAACTGTCTGTGTCCTGCCTTCTCAACTCGATGGCCTGCTCAGGAAACTCTTACGATTTCACCCATAGGTTGATACATTTGTAGCAAGCCCACATTTCCCTTCTAAAACCAGATAAATCGATCCTACAAATCT
>NW_027811047.1:0-279 GCF_054177405.1 Leptonychotes weddellii | reverse complement strand
AGGCTGGTAGGATGAACTGGGGCCTTTGTGAAGACTCCTTAAGGTGAGAGTAGGACCTTGGGCTCTGTCCTTCAGGTAACGTGGAGCCCAGAGAGGTAATTCTGGCTGTTGTAGCATGGTCAGGTGATTTTAGGCAGATGGTACATGGAGTTTGGGCAAAACAGGGGATTTTAGTGACACATGCGCCCTTAGGAGTGTGCTTTGGATCTGTAGGAGACTCAGTCAGCCCGAATTACTCAGTGGCCCTGGATATACAGAGATGGGGGCAATTTTAGAAGG
>NW_027811046.1:0-279 GCF_054177405.1 Leptonychotes weddellii | reverse complement strand
TTTGAAGTCATGATAGGTTCTTCTCTCTTGACAAGATTGATAATGGATTTGGAATGCATGGGGAAAATTTGCTGGCATTTAAAAAATCTATACCGCTAACTCTAATAAATGCAGTTTTCAAATATACAATAGTTCTACCTGCCACAACAGCATTTAACATTTATAAAAATTTAAAACATTAAAAATACCTTCCTTGGGGGACAGAGCAAGATGGCGGAGGAGTAGGAGACCTGGATTTCGTCTCCTCTCAGGAATTCAGCTGGATAGGGATCAAACCAT
>NW_027811045.1:0-279 GCF_054177405.1 Leptonychotes weddellii | reverse complement strand
TACATATATACAAAATTAAATACAATGAAGGGATAGAATGTAACTGTAAAAATGAAAATTAGAAAAGATTTAAAAGAAGAGGTGACAGAATAAGAAATTGGTTGAAAAAGGAAAGAGGGGCACCTGGGTGGCTCAGACGGTTAAGCGTCTGCCTTCGGCTCAGGTCATGATCCCAGGGTCCTGGGATCGAGCCCCACATTGGGCTCCCTGCTGAGCAGGGAGCCTGCTTCTCCCTCTCCCTCTGCCTGCTGCTTCCCCTGCTTGTGCTCTCTCTCTCTC
>NW_027811044.1:0-279 GCF_054177405.1 Leptonychotes weddellii | reverse complement strand
TGACCTTGAGTAAGTCACTTCACTATCATGAGCCTTGGTTTTCTCATCTGTAAAATTAAGAGTTTCCTTTGATGATCCTGAAGTTCAGTTTTACTTGTATCTTTTCATTATTCATTTAAGTTGAATGTGAATTTATAAATAT
This sequence comes from Leptonychotes weddellii, assembly GCF_054177405.1. Taxonomy (NCBI): domain Eukaryota; kingdom Metazoa; phylum Chordata; class Mammalia; order Carnivora; family Phocidae; genus Leptonychotes; species Leptonychotes weddellii. The sequence continues at coordinate 137 of NW_027811044.1, read as the reverse complement.
CATTTAGATTCCTAGTCAGTTGAGCTAGTTGCTGGGGATTTAAAGATTAGCGGAACATGGCCCCTATCCTTTAGAATCTTGTAGCTAATTTGGAAGACAGATTTTATAGCTTTGGTAGAGAGATGGGAAAAATACTA
>NW_027811043.1:0-279 GCF_054177405.1 Leptonychotes weddellii | reverse complement strand
TCTTTATCCATTCATCTGTCGATGAACATCTTGGCTCTTTCCACAGTTTGGCTATTGTGGACATTGCTGCTATAAACATCGGGGTGCACGTACCCCTTCGGATCCCTACATTTGTATCTTTGGAGTAAATACCCAGTAGTGCCATCAGCTGACTCTTATTCTGGGGCTTCTGCTTGAGGATGGCAAGCACCTAAAAGCAGCCTAACTAGGGATTTTATGCATTCACGTTTTCAGTTCTCTGGAAATAAGTATAGAACATGTGGATATATTGTTTAGATT
>NW_027811042.1:0-279 GCF_054177405.1 Leptonychotes weddellii | reverse complement strand
CCTGGGTGGCTCAGTTGGTTAAGCGACTGCCTTCGGCTCAGGTCATGATCCTGGAGTCCCAGGATCGAGTCCCGCATCGGGCTCCCTGCTCGGCGGGGAGTCTGCTTCTCCCTCTGACCCTCCTCCCTCTCATGCTCTCTGTCTCTCATTCTCTCTCTCTCAAATAAATAAATAAAATCTTTAAAAAAAAAAAAAAAAGATTCTCCATCTCCTTCTCCCTCTGCCCCTCCCCCACCCCACCTCGGGGTGCGCAGGTGCATGCTCTCTCACGCTCTCTCT
>NW_027811041.1:0-279 GCF_054177405.1 Leptonychotes weddellii | reverse complement strand
CTGTCTCTCTCTCTCTGTCAAATAAATAAATAAAATCTTTAAAAAAAAAAAAAAAGGAAGTCTTAAAGAAAGAAAAGAAGGGGCGCCTGGGTGGCTCAGTCGTTAGGCGTCTGCCTTCGGCTCAGGTCATGATCCCAGGGTCCTGGGATTGAGCCCCACATCCGTCTCCCTGCTCCGCGGGAAGCCTGCTTCTCCCTCTCCCACTCCCCCTGCTTGTGTTCCCTCTCTCGCTGTGTCTCTCTCTGTCAAAAAAATAAATAAAATCTTTAAAAAAAAAGA
>NW_027811040.1:0-2807 GCF_054177405.1 Leptonychotes weddellii | reverse complement strand
AAAAAAAAAAAGGTAATAAGGGAGTGATAAAAGCAAGACAAGACACATGTTGACAGGGGTATGTCAAAGAAGTCAACTGAAAGAGCTCCCAAGCTAGAACAATTTGAGCAACAAAATAAAATAGTATTGCATTGAAACTCAAAAGTATAAAACAATTATCTATCCTTGGTATGATGTAATGAAAATGGTAATTTACCTCTGTAGTTTTCCTTCCAGAAACACATTACCCATTCTAATCATGAGAAAAATAGACAAATCCCCATCCGCAAAGCCAACAATATTGGGATAAGTTCTTATGCTGCCATCTCTCTGACTTTCTCTTCTACTTCCTTATTCTACTTTTATCCATCCCCTCATTAGATTGGGCTCCTTTAGATAAGCCCAAATCCTATTTTAAGGTCAACTGATTAGCAAACTTTATTTCCTCTACTACTAATACCTTCTTGCCATGTAAGGTAACATAGTCACAGGATTTAGGACATAGATTATCTTTGGGAGACCATTCTACTACCTAATATGCAAGGAGTCAGTCAATTTTATTCAAAACTAAAACACATATTAGCTATGTTGTGCAATATTTTTCTTTAACTTAGGAATAGTCTTTAGAATACAATATGCCTCGAGAAGAAATATTTATCTGAGATCCAGCTATCACTTCAGATTTTCCTCTATTTCTTCTAAAAAACTGAAGTAAAATTAATTTAACATTTTAAACATTCTGTCTTTGGTATATTTTCAATTGTTTTTATGGGTAATTATATCTATTTGTCTTTTATGTATCTATCTATCTTCTATCTACCTCGCTATATATAATAAGACACAACTGGGGGGCGCCTGGGTGGCTCAGTTGGTTAAGCGGCTGCCTTCGGCTCAGGTCATGATCCTGGAGTCCCTGGATCGAGTCCCGCATCAAGCTCCCTGCTCAGTGGGGAGTCTGCTTCTCCCTCTGACCCTCCCCCCTCTCATGTACTCTCTCTCTCTCATTCTCTCTCTCTCAAATAAATAAAATCTTTAAAAAAAAAAAAAAGACACAACTGGAATGTTATATATGATATGCATGATGTGAGAAAAACATGCATAATTTGACTCATGTGATAGTAGGTTTATTTTACTTTTTATTAATTTTTGAGTTTAGGTGCTATAATTGTAATTAATAAAAATTTTATTTTATTGATTTATTTATATTCCTTTTTTATTAAGTTGTTTGTGCATATTTTCTTTGAACAGTGCCTCTGGAGGTGCATTTAAGGTTATGTTTGATTCATGCCATTAATGTTTTTTGCCCCAAACCAGACTTGAGACAGCTAAAAAAGGCAGAAATAAGGCAAATAATGGAAGATTAAAGGAAAAAAATAATAAACAGAGGAAAAAGTGCTTGCAAAGAGAGGGCTTAATGCATTTTTGGTTAGAAATGCATTTAGGAAAAAGAAGCCTGTAAATAGAGCTCAGGAACTCTTAGAATTTTATTGAAAAGTGATATTTTGTGTAAGATATTCACTAGTTGGGAGTGGGAAACCTCTTGAACCAAAGTGGCATCGCATTTTAAGATGAGAAAGCACATGGTCTTTTTGCACAGTTTTCCCATGAAAAGCATATGAAAAAAGAAAATGGAGGGACAGAAACAGGGAAGGAGGGAGGGAAAGAGCATCCTATTCATTTTGAGAAAAGAGGCTCCAAGAGACCCGAGAGATGCAGTCAACATACTGCGTGGCATGTTGAAGACACTCATTCTGACTTTGGGGACAGGATTGAGGAGAAGCGATTTAGACTTAGAAATGAGTCTGGAAAGTAAATGCTACACAGATATCACCAAAACAAACCCACCATAGACCAAGACAAGTATAGTGTGCAGACCACTGTGAGAGAGGCCTGAGGCTAACCACTGATGAGACAAGTGCCAAGGTCCTGTAACAACTCCAGTAAGCTCTAGAATGGGAACCCACACTATTTATGTCTATAGTATGCCTCTCATAAGCACTGCTTCATATTGCTGTACAATGTTTCAAGCTAGTCCTGTGCTTGGTAAGGTTATTTCTATGATAAATTATTTTAGGGACCACCAGAGACCTCCTTGCTTTATAGCTGATTATTGCTAAAATTGAGCATTTTCTTTGTGATGGCACTTTTTAAAATATTTTGCATGTTAGACTTTTTAGGATTCCAAATATAAGTGAAATCATGAAGTATTTGGCTTATTTCACTTAGCGTAATGTCTTTTAGGTTAATCTATGTTGTTTCAAATGAGAGGATCTCCTTTCTTAAGGCTGAATAATATTCCATTGTATGTGTATATACAATCTTTTCTTTATCCATTCATCTATCAGTGGGTACTTATGTTGTTTCTAAATCTTGGCTACCATAAATAATGCTTCAGCAAACATGGGAGTATAGATATTTCTTTAAGATACTGATTTTGGGGCGCCTGGTTGGCTCAGTCAGTTAAGCATCTGCCTTTGGCTGCCTTTGGCTCAGGTCATGATCGAGCCCTGAATCAGGCTCCCTGCTCAGCAGAGAGTCTGCTTCTCCCTTTCCCTCGGCCCCTCCCCGTGCACCATCTCCGCCCCCCCCCCCCCCCGCCCCGCCACCGGCTCATGCTTGCTCTCTCTCTCTCAAATAAGTAAATAAAAATCTTTTTTAAATTTTTTTATTTGAGAGAGAGAATGAGAGAGAGCAAGCACATGAGAGGGGGGAGGGTCAGAGGGAGAAGCAGACTCCCTGCCGAGCAGGGAGCCCGATGCGGGACTCCAGGATCATGACCCGAGCTGAAGGCAGTCGCTTAACCAACTGAGCCACCCAGGCGCCCCAAT
>NW_027811038.1:0-279 GCF_054177405.1 Leptonychotes weddellii | reverse complement strand
GGGAGTCTGCTTCTCCCTCTGACCCTCCCCCCCCTCATGTGCTCTCTCTCATTCTCTTTCTCAAATAGATAAAATCTTAAAAAAAAAAAGTGATAAATATGGCGACAAGGCTTGGTGGTGCTATGCTTCTGCCACCTGGTGGTCAATTAGAAGAAATGTGTCCTGGCATGGGGCAAGATTTTAATTATATACTCTGAGGGGAAGAGCCCAAACCTTGATGTCTACTCAACGTTTACCTGTCTTACGGAACTGTTGGTTCCTGGGTGACCTGGGTATTAC
>NW_027811037.1:0-279 GCF_054177405.1 Leptonychotes weddellii | reverse complement strand
ATTTCATCTTGTCAGGTTTGGGCCAACATTGTGCCTATCACTGACTTTTGTCTTTAATTTTTTTTTATTTTATTATGTTATGTTAATCCCCATATGTTACATCATTAGTTTTAGATGAAGTGTTCCATGATTCATTGTTTGTGCATAACACCCAGTGCTCCATGCAGAATGTGCCCTCCTCAATACCCATCACCAGGCTAACCCATCCTCCCACCCCCCTCCCCTCTAGAACCCTCAGTTTGTTTCTCAGAGTCCATAGTCTCTCATGGTTCGTCTCCC
>NW_027811036.1:0-279 GCF_054177405.1 Leptonychotes weddellii | reverse complement strand
AAAAGACAGTCTGATTGTTAAAATCATGTATCCTACACTGTTCAGTCTTCACTTTGCCCAAAGAGAGGTCTGGCATTTGTCCTCAGCTCTTGGGAAGTGATCTCTAAGCCCTTGGGATTTCCTGTCAGGTAAGGGTGTCTTTCTTACCTGGAGGCCTTGGACCACACCAGATAGCTTAACAATGTGATTTATGGTGGGGCCTTTGGGCCACCTGTTATCAGCTTGATTTCCAGAGGGGTTGGAAGCTAAGGTCAGTCACCCAGGTGTCCAGCCACATCT
>NW_027811035.1:0-279 GCF_054177405.1 Leptonychotes weddellii | reverse complement strand
CTTTCTCCCCTCGGTCTCCTGGAGAAGAGACAGGAGGATGGGCCCCCCGATGCAGGGAAGTGTGGTCAGTGAGAAGCCGTGTGAGCGCTCTGGACACCACCGAGCTGCTCTGCCCTCGGGGACCGGCGGGAAGGACAGCGGGGGCTGAGCCCCAGGCCTCCTGCTCTGGGCAGGATACCCTCGTTGCTCTGCTGGGTCTCCAAGGATTCAAAGGCCAGGGTCTGCAAGCAGGGGAGGGGACCCCGAGGCCTGGGATCCTGCCCCCGGGAAGGACAGGTC
>NW_027811034.1:0-279 GCF_054177405.1 Leptonychotes weddellii | reverse complement strand
GCTGGCGGGGCCCAGCTGGTACCCTCAGCTCTGCTGGAGGTCCTTCTTGGACAGCAGGTGGAGACGCCAGGGCAGCTGCGGTCCACGCGTGTCTGGAGTTCCGTGACAAGAGCAGGGCCACCGTCCTAAGATCCCCCAGGGGGAGGACGGACAGGCCTGGGCCCTTTGGGGTTGGGCACCCTCATTTCACAGCTACGAGAAGCATGGGCTGCCCACTGGGCCCTGCTTCAGCCATGGGAGGTGCCCCGGGGGGTTGCGCCCCCCTTTGGGGTGGGACCC
>NW_027811033.1:0-279 GCF_054177405.1 Leptonychotes weddellii | reverse complement strand
GAGGGAGCGCCCCTCTAGCTGTCACTTTATGGACTGTCTGTGCAATTACGTCCACCAAAGACCTGTGCTGGGGGGGGGCGGGTTCAAGGAGAGGCCTCTGAAGCATTTCTGCCTCACTTTATGTCACCTGCTTCTCCCCTGTTTGGGGCAAAGGAAGGAAGTAGGCGACCCCTATAAGGGGAGGCCCCTTCTCCCCCCCCCCAACCCCCCTTGGCACAGCTGCCTCTGGCTGGGGGCAGGGCCTTGAGGGTCTAGGCTGGGCATCCACAGTCACTGCCT
>NW_027811032.1:0-279 GCF_054177405.1 Leptonychotes weddellii | reverse complement strand
TCTGGGAGAGGCGTCACCACAGGAGGTCACCAAGGGAGTCCGTTGTCAGGAAGGGAGTCGAGGGTCACCGAGGGAACTGGGGGTCACCGCCCAGGGGTCTGCAGGGCTGGAAGGGCGAAGCCAGCACGCTGCCCCGTGCTGTTGGGCAGGCAGGCCACCTGGGCCCCGCACGGCAGGTGTAGAGTCCTGGTCCGCATGCTGGGGAATATGGGAGGGTGTCCCTGAGGGAAACCGTAGCCCCTGAGCGTCAGAGCACCCCACATGTTGAGGGCCGAGGAG
>NW_027811031.1:0-279 GCF_054177405.1 Leptonychotes weddellii | reverse complement strand
AGCTACTTCTCTAAACCTGCTCTTGTCCTGTATTCTCTCACTTGTTGATTTCGCAGTCCCAAGGGTCCCTCCAGCGTGGACGTTATCCTTGACTAGCCCATCTCCTTCCCCATCTGAATCTGTTCAGTCCCCAAGACCTTCAGAGTGATCTTCCAGATCTTCTTGGCACCATCTCTTCCTTTCCTCCCTTCTTGCCTCCAGTGCCCTATTTCAAGTCCTCAGCATCTCTCTTCCAGACTGATCACAGCCCCCCAACTAACTATCCCAACTCCAAAAAGA
>NW_027811030.1:0-2807 GCF_054177405.1 Leptonychotes weddellii | reverse complement strand
CATATCTTTCAATAGTCACTCTCAATGTGAACGACCTAAATTCTCCCATAAAATGGTACAGAGTTGCAGATTGGATAAAAAGACAGGACCTATCCATATGCTGTCTACAAGAGACTCATTTTGAACCTAAAGATACATCCAGACTGAAAGTGAAGGGATGGAGATCCATCTTCCATGGCAACAGACCTCAAAAGAAAGCTGGGGTAGCAATTCTTATATCAGACAAATTAGATTTTAAACTAAAGACTGTAGTTACAGACACAGAAGGACACTATATCATTCTTAAAGGGTCTATCCAACAAGAAGATCTAACAATTGTAAATATCTATGTCCCCAACATGGGAGCAGCCATCTACATAAGCCAACTGTTAACCAAAATAAAGAGTCATATTGATAAAAATACATTAATTGTAGGAGACCTCAATACTCCACTCTAAGCAATAGACATATCATCTAAGCAGAAAATCAACAAAGAAACAAGAGCTTTGAATGATACACTGGACCAGATGGACCTCATAGATATATACAGAACATTCCACCCTAAAACAACAGAATACGCATTCTTCTCGAGCGCACATGGAACTTTCTCCAGAATAGACCACATACTGAGTCACAAATCAGGTCTCAACCGATACCCAAATATTGAGATTATTCCCTGCATATTCTCAGACCATAATCCTCTAAAACTGGAACTCAATCACAAGAAAAATTTGGAAGAAATTCAAACACTTGGAAGCTAAAGACCACTCTGCTCAAGAATGTTTGGGTCAACCAGGAAATAAAAAAAAAAAAAAAGAAGAGCTTAAACAGCTCATGGAAACCAATGAGAATGAAAACACATCAGTCCAAAACCTATGGGATACTGCAAAAGCAGTCCTAAGGGAAAAATACATAGCCATCCAAGCCTCACTCAAAAAAATAGAAAAATCCAGAATTCACCAACTAACTCTACACCTTAAAGAACTAGAGAAAAAGCCTCAAATGATGCCTAAGCCACACATTAGAAGAAAAATAATTAAGATTAGAGCAGAGATCAATGAGTTAGAAACCAGAAACACAGTAGATCAGATCAACACAACTAGCAGCTGGTTCTTTGAAAGAATTGATAAGATCGATAAACCACTGGCTAGACTTATTCAAAAGAAAAGAGAAAGGACCCAAATTAATAAAATTATGAATGAAAGGGGAGAGATCACGACTAACACCAAGGAAATAGAAACAATTATTAGAAATTATTATCAACAACTATATGCCAATAAATTGAGCAACCTGGATGAAATGGAGGCCTTCCTGGAAACCTATAATCTCCCAAGTCTGAAACAGGAAGAAACTGACAACCTGAATAGGCCAAAAACCAGTAACGAAATTGAAGCAGTGATCAAAAACCTCCCAAAAAATAAGAGTCCAGGGCCTGATGGATTTCCTGGGGAATTCTACCAAACATTCAAAGAAGATATAATACCTATTCTTTTGAAGCTGTTTCAAAAAATAGAAACAGAAGGAAAGCTTCCAGACTCATTCTATGAGGCCAGCATTACCTTAATCCCCAAACCAGGCAAAGACCCCATCAAAAAGGAGAATTTCAGACTGATATCCCTGATGAATATGGATTCCAAAATCCTCAACAAAATCCCAGCTAATAGGATCCAACAATACATTAAAAAGATCATCCACCATGACCCAGTATGATTTATCCCTGGGATGCAAGGGTGGATCAACATTTGAAAATTAATCAATGTGATAGAACACATTAATAAGAGGAGAGAGAAGAACCATATGGTCCTCTCAGTTGATGCAGAAAAAGCATTTGACAAAATACAGCATCCTTTCCTGAGTAAAACTCTTCAGAGTATAGGGATAGAGGGAACATTCCTCAAGTTCATAAAATCCATCTACTAAAAACCCAAAGCGAATATCATCCTCAATGGGGAAAAGCTGAGTGCCTTTCCCTTAAGATCAGAAACACAACAAGGATGGCCACTCTCGCCACTATTGTTCAACATAGTACTAGAAGTCCTAGCAACAGCAATCAGACAACAAAAAGAAATAAAAGGTATTCAAATTGACAAAGAAGTCAAACTCTCTCTCTTTGCAGATGACATGATACTTTATGTGGAAAACGCAAAAGACTCCACCCTCAAATTACTAGAACTCATTCCGCAATTCAGTTATGTGGCAGGATACAAAATCAATGCACAGAAATCAGTTGCCTTCTTATATATTAACAATGCAACTGTAGAAAGAGAAATGATTCCATTTACAATAGCACCAAAAACCATAAGATACCTTGGAATAAACCTAACCAAAGAGGTAAAGGATCTATACTCTAGGAACTATAGAACACTCATGAAAGAAATTGAAGAAGACACAAAAAGATGGAAAAGCATTCCATGCTCATGGATTGGAAGAATAAACATTGTTAAAATGTCTGTGCTACCTAAGCAATCTATACCTTCAATGCCATCCCGATCAAAATTCCAATGACATTTTTCAAAGTGCTCGAACAAACAATCCTAAAATTTGTATGGAATCAGAAAAGATCCTGAATTGCCAAGGAAATGTTGAAAAAGAAAAACAAAGTTGGGGCATCACGCTGCCTGATTTCAAGCTATATTACAAAGCAGTGATCACCAAGACAGCATGGTACTGGCACAAAAACAGACATACAGACCAATGGAACAGAATAGAGGACCCAGATATGGACCCTCAACTCTATGGTCAAATAATCTCCGACAAAGCAGGAAAAAATATGCAATGGAAAAAAGACAGTCTCTTCAATAAATGGTGCTGGGAAGATTGGGCAGCCA
>NW_027811029.1:0-279 GCF_054177405.1 Leptonychotes weddellii | reverse complement strand
AAAGTTCATTCAACTAAAGGCCATTTATCATAGATGTTGTAGAACTATGTAAATAACTGCTTCTAAATTATACTGCAGAAAAATGAAGGATGAATATAAAATGTAACTAACCGAAGGGAAAGAGAGAAATGAATTAGAATGAAAAAATTTAAGGGCTAGGCATTTCATACGCTCCTTGGAGTGCTGAGAAATGGGTGGCTATGCATGCCCACCCTGAGAAAAAGTAATGAATACAGGCCCAGCAGCTGTTCCAAAGTTAACTGCCTGCTGACAGTTTAA
>NW_027811028.1:0-279 GCF_054177405.1 Leptonychotes weddellii | reverse complement strand
ACTCATTCTATCTAGAAGTATAGACCTGATTCCATGAAAAGTGCTGTCACCTCACAGCCAACGATGGGGATGTCCTGGTCCCCAGTGAGGAAGTGTGACCTATGTCTAGTCTGGTGCCAATGTGGAGTTTTCTAGTGTGGGGATCCTTTGGTCCCCTGGCGATGGTGGTGTGCATCAGCCCCGAGGAGCACTGTGGCACCTGGTGGGGGATGTCACATAACTGACATATAGGGCTAAGGACAAAATTAGGTAAAATTATACTTTTGGATTTTAGCTGGA
>NW_027811027.1:0-279 GCF_054177405.1 Leptonychotes weddellii | reverse complement strand
TCATGATCCCAGAGTCCTGGGATCGAGCCCCGCATCGGGCTCCCTGCTCCGCGGGAAGCCTGCTTCTCCCTCTCCCACTACCCCTGCTTGTGTTCCCTCTCTCGCTGTGTCTCTCTCTGTCAAATAAATAAATAAAATCTTTAAAAAAAAAAAAAAAAAAGAAATTTGAAAGTTATACTAAGGAACTGATGAATAGTTCTGTCCAGGTAATTTCTGGGGAGCGTGCGCGCCGTTTCTGCGGTGGGCAGTCTGCTCTGCTGCACGTGTGGCCCGCTTCGT
>NW_027811026.1:0-279 GCF_054177405.1 Leptonychotes weddellii | reverse complement strand
GGGGAGCCTGCTTCTCCCTCTGCCTCTGCCTCTCTCTCTCTCTCTCTCTCTGACTCTCATGAATAAATAAATAAAACATTAAAAAAAAAAAAAGAGGTAGGATTCTCCTAGTGACTAGGAGTGACAAAGACAATTCAAGTGAGGAAAAATCTGAGAACTGGGTGTGGAGAAAAAAGAGGATGAATTATATTAGTTGAGCGTGAACAAATCAGCTTGGTTTGTCCAGAGACTTCAAGAAGGTTAACATGAATGGTTGTTAGAAAATGGGTTGCAGGGGTA
>NW_027811025.1:0-279 GCF_054177405.1 Leptonychotes weddellii | reverse complement strand
CTGGGGCGCCTGGGTGGCTCAGTCGTTAAGCATCTGCCTTCAGCTCAGGTCATGATCCCAGGGTCCTGGGATCGAGCCCTGCATCGGGTTCCCTGCTCAGCGGGAAGCCTGCTTCTCCCTCTCCCACTCCCCCTGCTTGTGTTCCCTCTCTCGCTGCGTCTCTCTCTGTCAAATAAATAAATAAAATCTTAAAAAAAAATAAATTTAAATTTGAATCCTGACTTCACTACATTCCAACAGTAGAATCTTGAGCAAACAACCTAAGCCCCTTGAGCTTCT
>NW_027811024.1:0-279 GCF_054177405.1 Leptonychotes weddellii | reverse complement strand
TCAATTTTCGGTTGCTTAAAAAGACGCAAATAGAAACCCCAAAATATACTTGGCAACTGATGGTATTTACCGGCCTACTCTTTCCTTTATTAAGTATCTTTGTCTATTATTTTTATTTATTATTGACCGATATGGTTATTGGACAAGGAGCGACTGGAGAGCGCCGCAGTTTATTCTTTTTATGGGTATTACCATTAAGTTATTCTGTTGCTACACCGATTTATTTTTTAATAATGCTTATGACTTGTATGGATATAAAGCGTGAGCATATCCATAAAG
>NW_027811023.1:0-279 GCF_054177405.1 Leptonychotes weddellii | reverse complement strand
TTTCTTCCTGCTTCAGTTTTGATAGGTTATATTTCTAGGAATTTATCCATTTCTTCTAAGTTGTCCAATTTGATGGCGTATAGGTTCTCATAATATTCTGTTACAATTGTTTTATTTCTGTGGTGTTTGTTGTTATTTCTCCTCTTTCATTTATGATTTTATTTGTGCCCTTTTTTGATGAGTCTTGCTAAAGGTTCATAACTTTTTTTTGTTAAGATTTTATTTATTTAGGGGCGCCTGGGTGGCTCAGTCGTTAAGCGTCTGCCTTCGGCTCAGGTC
>NW_027811022.1:0-279 GCF_054177405.1 Leptonychotes weddellii | reverse complement strand
CCACACTACAATGAGTATCATTTAGAAAGTAAGTTAAAGACCCCCCTTCAAGCACTAACATTCATCAGGTAATAGCACTGCAAATTATGTCTATCCTTCCAGAACTTCTTATATGAACATAAAACCTAGTGTATGTATGTGATATATTTACATATAATGTATTCATGCATATAATTCATTCATACACACACATACACACGCATATGTATGTTGTATAAATAAGTAGTTTTTTTTTATGTTATGTTAATCACCATACAGTACATCATTAGTTTTTGATGT
>NW_027811021.1:0-279 GCF_054177405.1 Leptonychotes weddellii | reverse complement strand
GACTCATTCTATCTAGAAGTATAGACCTGATTCCATGAAAAGTGCTGTCACCTCACAGCCAACGATGGGGATGTCCTGGTCCCAGTGAGGAAGTGTGACCTATGTCTAGTCTGGTGCCAATGTGGAGTTTTCTAGTGTGGGGATCCTTTGGTCCCCTGGCGATGGTGGTGTGCATCAGCCCCGAGGAGCACTGTGGCACATGGTGGGGGATGTCACATAACTGACATATAGGGCTAAGGACAAAATTAGGTAAAATTATACTTTTGGATTTTAGCTGGA
>NW_027811020.1:0-279 GCF_054177405.1 Leptonychotes weddellii | reverse complement strand
GCCTGGGAATGCTGGTGGGAATGCAGAGTGACTGCCAATGGGCTGGAAGTTTCTTTTGGGCGGATGGAAAGGTCCTAAATTAGACAGGGATGATGGTTCACAATTCTGTAAATTTACTAAAAATCATTTAATTGTGCCTTTAAATGAATTTTATACTATGTGAGTAATAACCCCATTAAGCGTCTTAAAAAAAAAAAAAATACAGCCTCGAGGTAAGTTGTTTCTAAGGAACCAGAAAACCAAGGGCTAGTCCACACTCTGTTATTATATTCCATGCTC
>NW_027811019.1:0-2807 GCF_054177405.1 Leptonychotes weddellii | reverse complement strand
CCCTGGTCTTTCTGTGACCCCGAGGGTCCTGAGACCACACTGTCCCGAAGGGTTCCACCCCCCGCTTAGCCACCAGAGTGACGTCCCTCGGCGGAGCAGACTTTTAAAAGTTCCGATTTTGTGCTCCGCGGCTCTATCACTTGCCAGAAGCGGCCTACAGAGGCCCCTCCCCCGCCGTCTATCCTCCCGAATATCGCCTCGGATTCACTTCTCCGCACGTCCTACCTTCCAGACAGTGGTCGCTTTTCTGATGAGAGAGTTGTTGCTATTCTTTTCTTCGATCTCCTGTTGAGTTTGTAGGTGTTCAGAATGGTTTGATCCCTATCCAGGGATTTTGAAAAGGACTGTACAGGACTAATTTATTTTCCTTATTTTATTCTCACAACATCATAACTAAGCATTTTTTAAAAATTCATTTAACTCAATTGCTATGAACATAACATGAGAGGAAACTCTAGATCATAGTTTTAAAGAGAAGTAGCCAAATCTTTTCCTATAGTATTTATACCATTTTCACTTTCTGACTATAATGGTTGAAAGTTCTGGTGACTCCACTTTTTTGTTAATATTGTAAATTATAGCCATTCTGTTTCATTTTCTTAGCAGTGGCTTTGTGTAGTGAGAAATTTTTATTTTTGATGAGCCTTATTTATCAATTTTTCATGTTTTCTTTTCTGTAGTTTATGAAATCTTTGTGTGCTCCCATCATGAAGATATTTTCCCATGTTTTTTGCGAAACTTTTATGAGCTTTGTTTTTCACTCAGGTCCACAGCCTATCTCAAATGTCTTTAGTATGTTATACAGTAGAAGTTAAGGTCCATTTTATTCTATAGAGATATACACCATCTCTTTAAAAGATTTCATTTCCTCCATTTTTTGTTATTGAAAAATGAATGACCATATAAATATTGTCCTATTTCCAGAGTCATTACACTGTTTATTGATCTAGCTGTTGAACATTATACCAATACTCTCTTGTCTTGATTACTGAAGCACTGCAGCAAGTCTGAAAACAGGTAATGTTACCATAGTAACGTTTTACTTTGCAAAGATTGCTGTGGATATTGTAGATACTTTGAAATTCCACATAAATTTTAAAATCAGCCTACCACTCACCCTACCACACACACACACACAGCCTGATTGAATTGTGATGAGGCTTGCATTGAATCTATACCTCAATTTGGGAAGAATAGTTATCTTAGAAATATTGAGTCTTTTTATCCATGAACATGATATAGATCTTCATTTATCTAGTTCTTTTTAAAGATATTTCAGTATTGCCTTATTGTTCCCAAGAGAAAGGTATTGCATACAGTTGGTTAAATACCTATGGTGTTTTTATATTGTGCATATAATTGTGCATGTAATTTATTTTCTAACTAACTGGTGGTGGTATAAATATATAATTCGCTTTGTAAATTTACATAGTGCCCCACCACTGACTAAATAAGCGTTTTACTTTGTGTGTGTATTTTAAGGAGCCCTTGGGATTTCCTGTGAAAACACCCATGTTATCTGTTAATCAATAATGTTTGACTCTTTGCTTTAAATATGCAATATGAGCTTGGAACTTCTTGTAATGCCAGAACATGGGGAAGTTCCTAAAAGACAAAAAGAATGTCAAAGGGACAGAGGAACTAACTGAAAGTCCTCTCAAAGGTCAAACCTGAACATATTGTACATTTACAACATATTGTAAAATAAACGTCAGCCCATACTGATACAAATAAAGGACTCAAGAGAGAAGTAAATGAGGGAGAAGAGAACAGCTTTCAAAGCAGAATAATTCCAAATACTCTCTGCCAACCCTCTGTCCTTAACTCCCACTTCTTTACTGTGTGCTACAGATAGTGACTTCTTTCCAAATAATTCAGTATGGAAATGGAGGAGGGGAATGATATTACACAGAGCAATCTGAAAAAGACTACATGTGCCACAAGGTGATTGCTAATATCACATGGTCACGTAGGCCTCGGCATTCCAAAGGCCTACGCCCTTCTCCGAAATCTTCCCTCACAGCCAACAGCCTCCGTGTTATATTTTAGCAAGCTAGGTATTATAGCTGATTTCACGCTCTACATTAAACCCAACAATATGTTAATTAAAAAAATAAAAAATTTTAAAAAAATGAAATAAAAATCAGAATAAAGAACTATCATAAACCTGAGGAAAAAATAAAAAAACATTGGATACAAATGAAAGAAATTTGGAACAAGTGTGGACATTAGTTAATACTAATGTGTAAACATTTTCTCATTATTGGTGACAAAGGTATGATAGCAAGGTAAGATTTAACAATAGGGGAAACTGAGTGCAGAATTTGATTTACCAAATCTCTCTGAAGTATTTATGGAAGTTTTATACATCTGCAACTATTTTTAAAAAAAGGTTACCTAAATTCATAAATAAATAAGTATATAAACAAAGTTTACTCAATTAAGGTGGTAAAAACATAGGGAATCAGACCACTGTTTCATATTTTATAGTTTTGTACTCATGACTGCTTGGGAAGAAAATAACCCTTAACCTTTATTTATCTTGTAGTACTATGTAGGCTCAGAAATTACTTTTCCCATCAAGTTTATTTTTTTCATACTATCCTTATATGATTGTTTCATTCTGTTATGCTAGTTTTACAAAAAGTGGTATATGATGTCATACATAGTAATATGAAGTATTCTCATTGAATCTGGATTTTTTTTAATCTTTGCATATTTGGAGACATGTCTAAACCCTACTGGGGTTGCTGGTTTTGGTGTGGGTAGATTTTATACTAATAATCCAATTCCTTTATATATTATAA
>NW_027811018.1:0-279 GCF_054177405.1 Leptonychotes weddellii | reverse complement strand
TCTCTCTCTGTCAAATAAATAAATAAATAAATATCTTTTAAAAAGAAAAAAAAAGGAAATGGCTTAGAGAAAAGAAAAATTTGAAAAGAATGTTATCTTAAATTTGAAAACAAACAAGAAAAAATCGGCTTCCTTAATTTTTGCCTCAATATAGAACAAGTTATGATATTTATTTATTTATTTATTTATTTATTTATTTATTTATTTATTTATTTTTTAAAGATTTTATTTATTTATTTGACAGAGAAAGACACAGCGAGAGAGGGAACACAAACGGGG
>NW_027811017.1:0-279 GCF_054177405.1 Leptonychotes weddellii | reverse complement strand
CGATGCGGGACTCGATCCTGGGACTCCAGGATCATGACCTGAGCCGAAGGCAGTCGCCTAACCGACTGAGCCACCCAGGTGTCCCCGGCTGCACATTTGAATCACTCGTGGGACTTCTCCATTCTCCACTCCCAGAGGCTCTGTCTCATCTGATCAGGGGTGAGACCCGGGCCTTGGTGTTCTCTAAAAGCTCTCCAGGTGATACAGAGGTACAACCAGGGCAAAGGGACACAAGTCACACAGGGCAGTGGGTGGGGTCCAACAATCTCCCGCCTTCTA
>NW_027811016.1:0-279 GCF_054177405.1 Leptonychotes weddellii | reverse complement strand
TCTCTGCAGCTCTCAGTTATGGCCTCATGAGATCATGATGTGTGATCATGATGTGTCTTGGTCTCGTTCCCTTAGGGAAGAGTCTGTGCTAGCTATATTCTGTTCCCCCACACTCAGCTCAGGGCTTGGCCCAGGTTTGGCATGAGATGAGTAACCAGTGGATTGAAGAATCAAGTAGTATTGGTGCCACTGTCTGTAGTCTGCTTCTTCTTTTTTTTTTTTTTTATTCTTATGTTAATCCCCATACATTACATCATTAGTTCTAGATGAAGTGTTCCA
>NW_027811015.1:0-279 GCF_054177405.1 Leptonychotes weddellii | reverse complement strand
TTTTTTTATTTGCATAGACCCCACAAAATCTTCATTTGAAACAGAAAGTAGTTATAAATAATACTGCTTAAAAATAAAAATGTCCATAGGTACTCTTACAAAATTCTAGTAATATTAAATTTTGCAAGGATTTTTTTTTTTTTTTTTTTAGATTTTATTTATTTATTTGTCAGAGAGAGAAAGAGTGCGAAAGAGCGTGAGCACAAGCAGGGGAATAGACAGGCAGAGGGAGAAGCAGACTCCCCACTGAGCAAGGAGCCTGATGCAGGATTGGATCCC
>NW_027811014.1:0-279 GCF_054177405.1 Leptonychotes weddellii | reverse complement strand
GTAAATCATTTAGCTCACTGTCTATTCTTCCAGTGGTACACTGGTGGTATCTGCCTTTCTTAACCCAACTGCTAGTACTAAGGTTGAGAAATAAACAGAATAATGCAAATGCATATATTTTGAAAAACATCTTTTATGAGGTTTGACATTTCTGGGACCAAACCCAGTGCTTTACTGTGTCTGATATCCCTCATTTTACCTTTTTTTTTTTTTTATTCTTATGTTAATCCCCATACATTACATCATTAGTTTTAGATGAAGTGTTCCATGATTCATTGT
>NW_027811013.1:0-279 GCF_054177405.1 Leptonychotes weddellii | reverse complement strand
GCTCGATCCCAGGACCCCGGGATCATGACCTAAGCCAAAGGCAGACGCTTAACGACTGAGCCACCCAGGTGCCCATGAGCGTCCGACTCTTGATTGGCTCCAGTTGTGATTTCAGGGTCATGAGATCGAGCCCTGCCTTGGGCTCCACATTCAGTGGGGAGTCTGCTCCTCTCTCTCTCTCTCTCTGCCCCTCCCCTGCTCATGCTTGCATGCGCTCTCTCTCAAATAAATAAATAAATCTTTAAAACAAACACACAAAGGGGGCATTAAAAAAAAAAA
>NW_027811012.1:0-279 GCF_054177405.1 Leptonychotes weddellii | reverse complement strand
GTTCTTTTGTTGAGGTGATTTTTTCCGTCTTGTCATTTTGTCCAGAGGAGAACAGATTAATGAGAGAACAAAATGCTAACGGGGTAACAACGTCCCCAGAAAATATACTTTAAACAAATCAGAAAAGACCTTCCAGAAAGTGGTCGCTTTTCTGTTCAGAGAGTTGTCGCTATTCTTTTCTTCGATCTCCTGTTGAGTTTGTAGGTGTTCAGAATGGTTTGATCCCTATCCAGCTGAATTCCTGAGACCAGACGAAATCCAGGTCTCCTACTCCTCTGC
>NW_027811011.1:0-279 GCF_054177405.1 Leptonychotes weddellii | reverse complement strand
AACTTACATATATACAAAATTAAATACAATGAAGGGATAGAATGTAACTGTAAAAATGAAAATTAGAAAAGAAAAGAAGAGTTGACAGAATAAGAAATTGGTTGAAAAAGGAAAGAGGGGCACCTGGGTGGCTCAGACGGTTAAGCGTCTGCCTTCGGCTCAGGTCATGATCCCAGGGTCCTGGGATCGAGCCCCACATTGGGCTCCCTGCTGAGCAGGGAGCCTGCTTCTCCCTCTCCCTCTGCCTGCTGCTTCCCCTGCTTGTGCTCTCTCTCTCTC
>NW_027811010.1:0-279 GCF_054177405.1 Leptonychotes weddellii | reverse complement strand
ATTAAAATGTCTGGAAAGATAAACAAGAACTAAACACAGGTTACATTAGGAAAAAGGAAATGGGCAGACAGCACAGATGTGAGAGTGGATTTTTTACTGCATGTATATGTTATATCTATGATTTTTTTTGAAGATTTTATTTATTTATTTATTAGAGAGCGAGCGAGAGAGAAACAGCATGAGAGAGGAGAGGGTCAGAAGGAGACGCAGGCTCCCCGCTGAGCCGGGAGCCCGATGTGGGACTCGATCCCAGGACCCTGGGATCATGACCTGAGCTGA
>NW_027811009.1:0-279 GCF_054177405.1 Leptonychotes weddellii | reverse complement strand
CTTTCTTTGTAGCTTGCCACCCCTCCAATCAGAACTGAATTCTTCAGACTGGGGGTGTCTCTCCCCCGGAGGGAAGATCTTAGAGGAGAAACAAGATACTTTGGGTCCTAAAGAAAGAGTCCTGATTTTTCTCCGGGTTGAGCCCCCACGGAGGGTGGCAAAATCCCTAAGGAATTTGCGGATCCTAGAGAGACAACACCTGCCCTTGGCTTCCCACGGGGAGCCCCAGAGAGATGAGAGAAGCCACAGAACGGGATGCAGGCGTGTCTTGGAAACAAG
>NW_027811008.1:0-2808 GCF_054177405.1 Leptonychotes weddellii | reverse complement strand
CCCAGCACCATTTATTGAAGAGGCTGATTCCTTCTACAGCATCTAGGAGAGAATCTGTTTCCTTGCCTTTTTTAGCTTCTAGAGGCTGCCTGCATTCCTTGGCTTGTGGCTCCTCTCTTCATCTTCAAATCCAGCAATGTAGCATGTCTCTGACCCTGCCTCTGCTCTCCCATCTTTTTTCTGACCACAGCAGGATAAACGTTCTTTTAAGGAACAATATGATTAGATTAGACCCATGCAGATGATCCAGATAATCTCCCCATCTCAAGGTCCTTAATCATATTTGTAAAGTCCCTTTTGCCCTCAAAGGTTAACATATTCCCAGGTTCCAAGGATTAGGATGCGAACATCTTTGGAGGATCATTATTCTGCTTACCACAATGATTATTTTTCATGAGTTTATCTAAAAAATAATAGCCAAAATATATCAATGTACCTTCTTTTTTTTAATTATGTTCATCACCATACATTACATCATTAGTTTTTGATGTAGTGTTCCATGTATATGTTAAATACCCTAGTAGGAACTTTATATACAACACAACAAATTTTTATAAAAGTAAGTCGAGGTTGGTATCACTAACCCCATCTGACAGACAATGTAACTGAGAATCGTTCGTTAAGTAACTTACAAGGTCATCTAGCTAGTCCGAGGCAGAGCAGGCTTCTAAACCACTAGAAAACAACCATGTACAGGAGAAGCTGCCACTTTTCAATGCAATCACTGATTCTCAGGCATAAAGCTGTCATGTAGCTAACCTCAGCTGGAAGTTTTTCGAATATCTCTGCATAGGGGAAAACCTCCCAGTGCACAGAGGCTCAGCGTGCAGTCTGAGGTTCCTCTGCTGCAGCATGTTCCAACCACAGCAAAAGGGAAATCTAGGGAGTAAGAAATGGCAAAAGCTTCCTAAGAGAAAAACTATTCTAAAAACCGCTGCAGACTCAAGATTTTTGGTAACACATGGCAAACGTGACAGGTTTCCTGGGCGTCTGCTAGTACTTGGCATCATCACATTCCACAGTCAATTTCAAAATTGTCATTTGAGGCCCACTGAGGCTTTAAATAGCACCTCCTAACTGCCCAGCCAGGTTTTGTAGCTTTCTCTTTCTATTAAGAGATTGTGAGGGCTCACAGACTACTGAAAATAAATGTCACAAAGTAAATGCTTTTATACATTTGGTTTGTTTCAATTGCTTTGAGGGCATTGAGAATGAAGACACATGATTTTCAAAATGAAATCTTCCAGAATAATGATGCCATATCTCAAGACACCCAATATATCAATTGCTACCCAAAACAAGATGCTGAGATAGAAATGCACATGTCATATTAAAGCCAGGGCCAAAAAGTGAGAGATAAAAGAAAACAAAATTTCAAAACACTAACATTTATTGAACACCTGCTGCTTGCCAAATGTTTTGAAAAACTAATCTCATTTAATCCATACAATACTTCTAAGTAACCCAATTTCACTGGTGAAGACAGAGCCTTAGAGAAGTTAAGTAACAGGTCCAAGGTCACCCTGCTGGACCGCAGTGAGGCTGGGGTTGTCTGCCATAAAAAGAATTATTTCCCCACACACCCAACCAAGCAGGCTAGGCTCAGGGCATAAGACAAGAATCAGCCCTGACTCAATGGAAGGTAGCCTGACTTGGAAAATAATATTTATTTGCTTATAGGTTGTGTGGGAGACAAGAAGAAGCATTAAAGTTGAAGATAAAAGACAGGCAGGTGCAGCTGATTTAGTTCCAGCCATCTCATCCTCAACGTTCCTAAGAGGAGTGGTGATAGTAACATCTCGTAACTACACAACGCCCTCCTCAGGGAAGCTCAGAGCTCCTTGAAGACACATTCACATTCATCTTCCCAACAGCTCTGGAATGGAGGACACAGCACTGTCAAGATTTCTTTTACAGAGGGAGAAGCTGATGCATTTGCCCAAGGTCACAGAGGGACACAGAGGCTTGGAGAGATGGTAGCCCTGGGACCCTTATCAAGATGGCTTACCCACTGGCTATGGGAAAACAAATTCAACACCCTGGGCTCAGATACTCATGGGTGAAACATCCATTTAGTCAGCCACTACGCTCTGTAAAATCCCTGGCAAATTATCCCAAACCACCAGAAACATGTGACAGAAAGGTCCTCTATTTCCTTCACACTTCCAGATATTCACTCCTGCTGGAGAGGGGGTCTTTCTTTTGTTAAACAGTACATGTGCATTATTGAAAAAGAATCAATCTTGACCAGGGAAAGGTCTGTTTGTCAAATGATAGTCTACTCCCAAAGAATCTCAAATTCTGGAGCCAGGAAGATCCTTGATCCTCTTCCAGAATGGAGCCTAGAATTTGAATTTCTGGCCTTGACTAACAAGGTACATCAACTGAAGAATGTAGGACCCATGCGATGGTGAAAAGGAAAAAGAGGAAAAGGAGGGAGACCCTGCAGAGAAGGGACCCTTAAGTGGAACATCCACTGTATGGGCCATCCCCAAGGTGAACTGTACAGATGGTAAAGTGTTGTTTAGCACAAGCTCTGCACACCTTTGTTATTTGCAACTGGCTGTTGGTATGACTGTAGTTTTTATGAGGATTGTACTTGTACATTCTGCCAGATATTTCAGGGCTTAATAACAAGCCTATGCAAGATTCAGAATGTGTCTCCCACAGCACAATATTTCACAGCATAAAACAGGTAGAACGCTATTGGTCTTAGACAGAAGTGTGAGTCATTCTAATTATCAGATTTAATAAAAGGTTCTACTGTACCAACATAAAATTTAAGATACTCTCAAGGCACAAAGCTTA
>NW_027811007.1:0-13605 GCF_054177405.1 Leptonychotes weddellii | reverse complement strand
TACCTTCTTCTCTTTTTTTTCTTAACATATATTGCATTATTTGTTTCAGAGGTACAGATCTGAGATTCAACAGTCTTGCACAATTCACAGCGCTTACCAGAGCACATACCCTCCCCAGCGTCTATCACCCAGTCACCGCATCCCTCCCACCCCACCCCCCACTCCAGCAACCCTCAGTTTGTTTCCTGAGATTAAGAATTCCTCATTAGATACTATTCTCATATTGTAGGCGTAAAAACTAAAGCTCTGAGATTATAAGTCTCTTGTCCAAGGTCAGAAACTACATCCAGGTCTGTCTGTCCGTCTGTCATCAAAGAATTATACACATTACATAAATGCCTTTATATTTCTGGAGATGGGGGAAGGATAGAAAATAGTGGGATAAAAAAGAAGTGGTAACATTCTCTGTATAAAGGATAGCTTCACTTTCCTATGAATGAGATCCCAATGTGTATATTATTAAAAAATCCAAGTAAGAGACCCACAGTTCTGCAAAGTACTGAGTAGAGGAACAGGGCCTCTGCTAATGATTTCTTGAAACTTGCCTTAGGCTTGCAGCTGGGAAGAAGAAAATGATTGCATCCCAAGGCACACAGTCACTTACGTGGATGGTTTCAGATATTTCCTAGGTTGGGAAACTTAAGGGAAAAATAAAATATTAAGGTGAGGGTTGAAATAGGATATTAAAAAGTGCTCAGTAGCCCTGGGCAATCCCTGGACACTTGCTTCATACTTCTAACTTGCAACCAACCCTTTGGTCCCACCACTTTAACTGATTGTTTATTACTTGTCTTTGCTCATACATTGTTGCTGCCTTCTGAAATAAAATGTTCCAATCCAAGGATCATAGAACCTCTATAGAAATAGGACTAGTCTCTTGGTGATTTTTTCTTATCACTTTTCCATAGGTAGCTCTCAAAGTATTGCTATTACCACCCTCTCTTCTTTGCTGATACTTCTAAAATGCATTTCCTTTTATCTTTTTCTCTTTCTCAAGAATTGTATAACCCATTTCTCTGTTTTGTACCATCTTTTTTTTTTTAAAGATTTTATTTATTTATTTGACAAAGAGAGAGAGAGGGAGAGCACAAGTAGGCAGAGAGGCAAGCAGAGGGTGAGGGAGAAGCAGGCTCCTGGCAGAGCAAGGAGCCCGATGCAGGGCTCGATCCCAGGACCCTGGGATTATGACCTGAGCCGAAGGCAGACACTTAACGACTGAGACACCCAGGCGCCCTTGTTTTGTACCATCTTTAAAGGTCATTATTATTTTTCATATTCTCTTATCCATTTATTCCATTCCTCCTCATTCTATCAAATACTCTTTTAAGTTAATGAACACCTTTATCAAGTTTATCATAACTTCTAGATATCTGAAAGCTTGCTTTGGGTAAGAATAGTATCACCAATAGGAAAAAGGGTTAATTTGGTGTATATTGGATATTCCAAATGGAATAGAATGTTCTTCACTTTTCCCATTTTTACTATTTGCCTAAAAAATTATAAAATACTTTATTTGCTTTATTAAGTATAGTACGTTAACCTTGCAAATACGCTAATGACTAAAAATCTGCTGACTCAGCAACTTCTCTGAATATAAAAATAAATCTCTCTTCATCAGAGAGATTTTAATTATATATTACTATTTCTTAAGTGCACCTCCTGTTCTAAGTTGATGCAGTTTTCAAAATGCAAGTGCTTTTCAGTAACAGCTGCGTGAGAAGCAAAGTAGAACCCAGGGCCAATGCTGTGGCTACAGGCAATGGTCAGGTTCAACTTTTTTTTAACATTTTTTTTTAAATTTAAAGTCAACTAATTAACATATAGTGTATTATTAGCTTCAGAGGTAGAGTTTAGTGATTCATCAATTGCATATAATCCCCAGTGCTCATGACATCACATGTCCTCCTTAATGCCCATCACCCAGTTACCCCATCCCCCCACCCACCACCCCTCCAGCAACCCTCAGTTTGTCTCCTATAGTTGAGTCTTTTACGGTTTGTCTTTCTCTCAGATTTCATCTTATTTTATTTTTCCATCCCTTCTCCTATGATCTTGTTTTGTTTCTTAAATTCCACGTATGAGTGAAATCATATAATTGTTTTTCTCTGATTGACTTGTTTTGCTTAGTTCAACTATATATTTCTATCTACTGATTTCTCTCTGGCTCTCTGATCATTCAGATCAGTGGTCACTGACTCTAGCAAAGGACAAAAGAATTGGTTTTATTCTTTGAGTGCCATTAAGACCGCAGGTCTATTGGTAGATACTTACATAGGAAGATTACTAGCATAAGTCTAAGATAAGATCATATTATTCCAAACAATACAAAGGTTAAGGATTATTCTTCCTGACCATGGCAAAAATCACCAAGTGAAATCAAATGCTCAAATATTTCTCCCAAAACTGAGAAATGAATGATGTTATCTGGCATGACATTGTATTCCCTCAGTAAAACAAATTCAGATTTACTCATTCGAGCAACACTTTTGAGATCATGATAACCTCTTAGGATAGCTAGCTAAATTTTGAGGTGAGGGTGGGGGGAGCTTTTTATTTTGTCTGTGGCCAAGACTCATACCTACGTTAGTCTCTTACTGGCACAGCTATGATGAAAGGTACAGAATAGGCCCCAGTCAGCTCAATTATTCTGACCCTGACTGTGTCTTTGGCTTAGTGATGATGAACTGCTGCTCTCAGTGGCTTCTTTGCTCAGAGTAAATCCCCAGATGGCTTTATTTTTAGATTAGGGACAAGATCCAGAAAGATAGTATTTTGTTTCTACTTCCACCGTGCATATAGCTCAAAGGGATGGGGGATACTCTCAACTGCCTCTGAAGTAGTTTAGAATGATAACTCAACCAGATCAGGTAATAAATACCAATTATTTAGTGTTTTTTATATGCCAACTTTGTGTTAAACTCCTTACATGCACTATCTTATTTAATCCATAATCTAAACACGATCTGTACTGTCTCTGGGATAGGTGAAGACAGATGAGTTATCTGCTGTTAGAGGAGTTGATGCTTGTCTACTTCCTATAGGACATTCCACACAATACTTGAAAAATTCTGCTTTTCTTCCCCCTGACTGTCCTGCTGGATGCTGAGTTGTCAATAGGACATTCTAAATTTAGCTTTGTGAATCTAGAAATTAAATGCCAACATGATCCATTCAGAGTCCTGTTTCTATACATCTTGGTTTGTTTAGCCCTGAGGGAAAAAGTTGCAGGTGACCTTTCTTTCTTGTGCTTACTAGACTTAAAAATACATATAGTTAAAGTAGCTTGACCAGACCAGCTAAGAAAGGCTGTAACTGCCTCAAAACAGGCCAGAGTTCTGCTGGCTAACGCTTCGTTTTTCACTACAGATCTACAGGGCCATTTTGGGTTGGGTCTGGATGTGAAATGTGTATGAGAATGTGAATGTGAATTCTAAAGGGGGGTGTGTGTGTGTTGTGTAGTGTATATCCATGAATGAGCGTGAATGGGCTGTTTGAGATGTGAAGAGTTAGCATCTCCATCGTTTACTTCTTCCTTTCCCACATCTGAAAATGCTACAAAACATGTTTTGCTATTTTTTTCCCTAATTGCTCAGTTTCTACAGAAACCCCAGGTTGCAAGAGATAGGCTCTGATATAGATTAAATTTGGTGGATTCTCCGGAGTGGCCAAATCTGGGATTAAAAAACTGAGTGTACTATAATCATTTATCCTTGAAAAAGAAAAATGTCTCTCATATATATTATGTATAATGTACTGTACTTCAATCTATATTGGAACATATATATATATATATGAGAGAGAGAGGAGAGTATGTGTTTTGGTTAAGTTTGCTTCAACCTGAAGATTCAATTATTCTTGAAAAATGCCAATTCCTTAGCAAGGAGATGTTTTATAGCATACTTATTTAAACTCACTCAAAGGAAAAAGAAGAAAATAGCATGGTGGTCTAGAGCATCTGGAGACTAACTGGACTTAGATCTCAACTTTATCACTTGCTAGCTGTGAGACCTTTTTTTTTTTTTTTTTTTTTTAGCTGTGAGATCTTTTATAAAGTTGGCCAAAACCTCAGGATTCCCATCTGCAAAATTAGATCGTGATAGTTATTTGTAGGGTCATTGTAAGTCTTTTATTTTTTAATTTCATGGTAAAAAACACATAAAATGAGATCTACCCTCTTAACAAATTTTTAAGTGTACAGTAAAGTATTAACTGTAAGCACACTGTTGTAAAGCAGATCTCTAGAACCTTTTCATTTTGCATGACTGAAACTCTATGTTCCCCATTTCTCCCTTTCCCTAGCCCCTGGCAATGATCATTCTGCTTTCTGTTTGTATGGATTTGATTACTTTAGATACCTCCTTTAAGTGGAGTCATACAGTATTTGTCTTTCTGTGACTGGATTATTTCACTTAGCATAATGTCTTCAAGGTACTATCATGTTGCAGCATATGACAGGATTTTCTTCTTTTTTATGGCTGAATAATATTCTATTACATGTATCACATTTAAAAAATTTATCAAACCATCAATGGACATTTAGGTTGTTTCCTTCTCTTGTCTATTATGAATATTGCTGCAATGAATATAGGAGCACAATTATCTCTTAGAGATCTTGATTTCAATTCTTTTGGATAAATACCCAGAAGTAGGATTACTGGATCATATGGCAGTTCATTTTTTACTTTTTTGAGGAACTTCCAAACTGTTTTCCATAGTGACTACCACATTTTATATTCCCACCAATAGTGCAGAAAAGTTACCTTCCAATTTATCCACACCCTAACACTCGCTATTTTCTGTTTTGTCTTGTTTTGTGCATGGTAGCCATCCTAATGGGTGTGAAGTAATACTTCATTGTGGTTTGATTTGCATTTCCCTGGTGATTAATGATGTTGAACATCTTTTCATATACCTGTAGGCCTTTTGTATGTCTTCTTTGGAGATATGCCCATTTTTAATTAGGTTATTTATTATTTATTTATTATTATTATTATTATTTATTTAGTGCAGTCTTCTTAAATTTGTTAAGACTTGTTTTGTAATCTAACACATAAACTATTTTGGATAATGTTCTTTGTGCACATGAGAAGAATGTGTATTCTGCTGCGTTGGGTGAAATGTTCTGTATATGTCTGTTAGATCATTTGGTCTATAATGTTGTTCAAATCTTCTATTTCCCTACTGATCTTTTGTCTGGATATTTTATCTATTATTGAATATAGGTTATTGAGATTCTCTACTATTACCGTTTTGCTGTTTCTCTGTTCAGTTCTGTCAATGTTTGTTTCATATATCTGGGTGTTCTGATGTTGGGTGTTGGTACTTATAATAATTTATCTTCCTGGAGAATTGACCCTTTCATAATTATATAATGTTCCTCTTTGTCTCTTTGATAGTTTTTTACTTAAAGTCTATTTGTCTGATATAAGTATGGTACTTTTGCTCTCTAGTTATCATTTGCATGAAATATATTTCCCATACTTTCACTTTTAGCCTATGTGTGTGCTTAAATCTAAAGTGAGTCTCTCTTAGATAGCATATAGTTTACTCTTGATTTTTTTATCCATCAAGCTACTCTACATCTTTTAATTGGAGAACTTAATTTATTTACATTTAAAGTAATTATTGATAGGGAAGGACTTATTATTGATATTTTGTTAATTGTTTTCTGTCTTGTAGCTTTTTTTGTCCCTCTTTTACTCTCTTGTTGTCTTCCTTTGTGTTTCATTTATTATTTTTATAATGATATACTTTGATTACTATCTCACTTTCTTTGTATATCTTCCCTGGGCATTTTCTTTGTGGTTACCATGAAGTTTACATAAAATCTCTTACAATTATAACAATCTATTTTAGTTGATAACAATTTAATTTCAATTGCACATAAATCCTTTACATTTTTGCTTCTCCCCCTCCACATACATGTTATATAATTGATGTCACAAATAGCATCTTTTAATATTGTGTATCCATTACTTTTGCCTTTTACCTCCTATACTAGAAGTAAAAGTGATTTAGGCACTACTGTTACAGTATTAAAATATTCTGCATTTATGTATATATTTACCTTTTCCAGCAAACTTTTTACTTCTATATACATTTGTGTTGCCATTCGGTGTTCTTTCATTTCAGCTGGAATGACTACTTTTAGCATTTCTTACAAGTCTAGTGGTGATGAACACCTTCAGTTTTTGTTTTTCTGGGAAAGTCTTTATTTCTCTTTTGTCTTTGAAGGGTAGTTTTGCCAGACATAATATTCTTGGTTGGCAGTTTTTTGCTTTCAGTACTTTGAATATATCATCCTATTCCCTCTTGGTGTGCAAAGTTTATGTTGAGAAATCCACTTATATTCTTATGGGGGAGAGGGGCTTCCCTGTACATGACCAATTGCTTTTATATTGCTGCTTTCAAAATTTTGTTTGACTTTTGATGATTTGATTGTAATGTGCCTTGATATAGAATTTTTGAGTCCTCCTAGGTAGAGTCTGCTAGATTTCTTAAATCTGAATGTCTACTTTCTTCCTTGAATTTGGGAAGTTTTCAGCCACTATTTCTTTAAATAAGCTTTCTGATCTTTTTTCTCTTCTCCTTCTGGGTTTCTCCTAATGCATATATTAGTTGGCTTGATAGTGTCCCATAAGTCCTTTAGGCTTTCTTCATTCTTTTTCTTTCATTCCCTCCAATCCTTTTCCCCTCTAACTGGATAATTTCAAGTGACCTTTGAGTCCACTGATTCTTTCTTCTGTTTGATCAAATTTGTTGTTGGAATTCCTCTAGTGAATTATTCACTTCAATCATTCTTCAGCTCTGAAATTTATGTTTATTTCTTTTTTATGTTTCTATCTCTTTGATGGTATTCTCATATTGTTCATGCATTGTTTTCTTGAGCCTGTAGAGCATCTTTATGATGGTAATTTTGAATTCTTTACAAGGTAATTCATATATCCCATTTCTTTAGGACCATTTTCTAGAAATTTATTTTGTTCTTTTCTTTGGGGCATGTTTTCCTGCTTACTTGTGTGCCTCATAACTTTGTGCTGGGGTCTGCACATTTGGAAAAAAAAAAATAACACCTCTTCTAGTCTTTATGAACTGGCTTCATATAAGGGAAGGCCCTCACCAATCAGCCTAGCTAAAGATTCTGAGGCTTCTGAAAACTTTTTTTGGATGATGATATTTTTCTGAGTTTGTGCCTTTAATTTCTCAATTAGAGAGGCATGCTAGTTCCTTTTTCAGGACCTTTTAATCTCTTGCTCCCTCTGGTGTCTACCTGTGGCACTGTAAATTCCCTGTTTGAACTGTAGCAAGTTGTCTTATTTTTCCTTGTTTTCAGCAGCCACCAGGCATCCAAAGTCAGCTGGTTCCCTATCAGCACCCAGAGTAAGAGAGATAGATATCAGTTCCATGAGGAGTCTGAAAAGCTAAAGTGCTGGACACCCACCCCCACTCCTCTCCTCCTCTCCCATAGAAGAAGCCTCAAGTTATATGCTTTCTCCTGATAATGATGAATTGTGCCAGCCACAGCAAGCCATCCCCCTGAATATTATTTGATTGTAGCAGCCCACAGGCATCCAAACTATGTTTGTTCCATCAGCAGTCCAGGTGAAGCAAGACAAAACCTAGTCCCTCAGGCAGCCCTCCAAAAAGCTGGAACAATGGACACATACTCCCCTCTTCTTATTCCCCTGAGGGAAAAGTTGTAAAGTTGTGCATTTCTCCCCGTTCTGGGCTGTGTCAGCTTGGGGAAAGAACTGATGCAGAAAATGTTAAATTGTTCTTCTACCTGTTTCAACACAACTGTTCTTGGCTTTATGCTAACCTGGACTACTGAAACTTCTTAGCTGGATTCTAGAATTCTCATAAAGGTATTTTGGTCCATATATCATTGTTAAATTGGGTGTTTATATAGGGCAACAAGGCCTGGAAGTTCTTATTCCACCATCTTGCTGATATCATTCTTCTGGCAGTCTTAACTGAGATAATCTGTATAAAGTGCTGGGGCACATTTCCTAGTATATAGTATATGCTCAATATATCCCATTAGCTATTACTATTATCAACAATGTTTGCCTTTACTGAAAATTTTTATTATTTTCTGAACACGCATGCTTCCATGTCTTATATTGTCTCTTCTGTCTTGAATGGCCTTTCCTTCCTTTTCCACTCAGCGAACTCCTACTTAGCTTTCTAGAAGAAGCCTGAGTGTCAAGTTCATTGTGAGTCACCAGAGAAAAATTCCCCCTCTATAATACTCATAGCATTTTTTTTTCATTTTTACATTAGAACCTATATCGTATTGTATTATAATAGGTTTAGCATTATCTGTCTCTAAACTTCTTCAGGTGAGGGGTACTACCTAAATTGATGTGTTCCTATTCCTGACACCTGTCTTCTGTTTTCTGTCTAGTACCTAGCAAGGGGACTGGCTTGAGGTGGTTATTAAATGCATACCAATTGAATTGTATAGCCTAGCCATGCTCCTTTCTCTAAATCCCTAGGAACCTAATTCAGTTTCACATTAGCATAAGTTTTGCTTTTTCCTAATTTGAAATTTTTGGCCTTGACTAAAATTCTCGGCAAAAATGAAATGTCGGGGCGCCTGGGTGGCTCAGTCGTTAAGCGTCTGCCTTCAGCTCAGGTCATGATCCCAGGGTCCTGGGATCGAGCCCCACATCGGGCTCCCTGCTCGGCGGGAAGCCTGCTTCTCCCTCTCCCACTCCCCCTGCTTGTGTCCCCTCTCTCGCTGTGTCTCTCTCTATCAAATAAATAAAAAAAAAATCTTTTTAAAAAAAAAAAAAATGAAATGTCAATGGGCTTGTTCTGTATGGTTCTAGAAGAGTGAATGCATACACACAGCAAAGACAATGTTGAAATTGAAAGAAACCTTACAGACTGCCCAAACATTGCCCTCTCATTTACTAAGTGGTAAAACAACTTATCTAAAGTCACTCAGCCTTTTAGAAACAGTGAAGACATTGCCCCATTGTGGGTTTGGGTAAAAGGCAATTTTGAATGATGATTATGAATGATGATTTCATTGAACATAATGTTCATTGAACATTACCTAGGCTGACGAAGGGGGACAAATTTTTGTTATTGTTGTCCTGAAGAAGTCTTTATTAAGTCTCTTGGGAAGGTACTATAAGGGAATATAATACTCCTTTTAAAAACCACATTAGAAATTATGCATAAATAGATGTTGGGTGAAATTAATGTTAACTAGAAACTCATTTTACTTCAGTCTTTGCAACTAAAATCCTTCTAAAACATAAAGGCTTACTTCTTCTGTTAGTACTATGCTATGCTTAGACTCATGCTAGGGAATCCCTTGATGTGGGTGCTACACAGCAGACCTTATTCTGCCCTTTCTCCTGTCATTATCCTTCTCATGAAACAAGGAACCTATGGGACCAAGGGCACATGCCCAACCATAGCCAGCATCTACGTATATGCTCTAGGTATATGAAACTCCCAAATCCCTTGCCTAAATGGCAATTGGTCTGCTCCAAGCCTCTGCCTGGGATTCCTTCCCAGTCCATTCTTTGGAGGGTAAGCTATATCCTAGGTGTGTGAATCCCTAGGCCCAAGGGATAGATAAGGGACAACTGTTTACAGAGAGTGTGTATGGATCTTTAAATACATGGGCCTGAGTGCCACACACCTGTTCGCCAAATTGCTTGTGCTATGAGACAAAACCAAGTGTGGAAAGAGGAGAGGATGGGCTACAACCCAGGATACAGGATTCAGCTCTTAACACCAGCACATTCTGGCACAGAACTCTGAGGTACGTAAGAATTTTCATTCAAACTTGGTTTCCATGCCATTTTAAAAATAATTTTGTAAATTACAGGATATAATTTTTTAAAGCTTGATTTGTAGCTTTATTTTTTTATTATGTTCAGTTAGCCAGCATATAGTACATCACTTTGATGTAGTGTTCAATGATTCATTAGTTGCATATAACACTGAGTGCTCATCACATGTGCCTTCCTTAATACCCATCACCTGGTTACCCCATCCCTCCACCCCCTCCCTTCTGTAACCCTCAGTCCAGAGTCTCTCATGGTTTGTCTTCCTCTCTTATTTCTTCCCATTCAGTTTTCCCTCCCTTCCCCTGTAGCTTTAAAATATGTATCTATTAGGTTATGGGCTTCCATTTGCACTTTTGTTCTGGGACCCACAAACATTAGGAGAAGGCCTGCTTACTTGGTAAGTATTATGTACCATGAAAAAAACTAGATTTGATAGTTGTAACCTGTACAATTTGGATCAGAAACATTACAAACACTTTTGGAATGTAGCTAGCTAATATGAACTGACCCTAAGACATACTTTGAAATTTTTTCTTTATTAAACTGTCAGTTATTGGCTCATGTATTTAAAATTTCCCTTTTTATTCTAAAAATGGAATGCCACTGATTGAGTGTTCCAGTTAATTGGATCAATCAACATTTCCTGAATAATATTATTTATGAATGGGTAGAAGATGTTGCTTTGCATAAAAACAGGAAAAAGAGGCTTAACCAAAGGAAGGTTTGTTTGTTTGTCTGTTTTAAAGGGAGGGGTTTTATAAGGCAAATAAGATGCATTTAGCCATGGTATTTGAGGAAAACTTTGTGTCCAAAGGCCAAATTGTGAAAGAGAACTGAACAACATAAATGTTAAAGACATAAGATACAAAAGAAAATAACAGAGAAGCATCACAGTACATCCAAGGGAGTGTGTTGAACTATTGTGTGAGATGTATGAGGAAATGTGGAAAACAGGTGCCTGCAGATGAGGAGATGCTGCCTCCATGATCATGGGCAATTCTGTGTTAATTCTGGGCATTGCACTAAAACAGAAATGTGGGCACTTGGAGCATGTCTACATGAGAGTGACAGGGATGGCAAAGAGTCTGACATCACTTATACAGAGGGATCAAAGGAACATCATTTGAAAAAGTGCTGTCTTCAAATAAGGACTGCTACATTCAAATTCAACTGAAATTCTTTGTAGTCCCAGAGGACAGAGCAAAGGAGAGGAAGTCACAGGGAAATGGGTTTTGAACAAATATATCCATAAACAAGCTTCTAGTATTGTGAGATCACCTATACAGTTCCCTGAAGACAGAGCACATATTTGCTGAGTTCATGGCTGTCTCACTACTGTAGTGGTTCTCAAACTTGGCTGAACATCTGGTGGAGCCTTTTGAGGAAAAAAAAAAAAAAGCATACTTAGCTACCATCATCAGAGATTTGGATTTAGGAGGTCTTACAGGGGCATGGTCTTCTGGAGTCCTGAACTATGTTATAGGGATGTTGATGTGCATCAGGAGTTGAGAACCATTGCCCTACTGTGAAATACAAGGCCTGACATAGGCTAAAAGCTTATTAATTTCTTGACTCTGGACCTTCACATTCTGCCTAGACCATTATTCTCCAGACTTCTAAAAGTTTTGCTCACTCACTTCACTCCAATTTAAAATAGGCCCATCTAACAACACTTTCTTTTGCTTTGCCTTCTTTCTTTTCTTTGTAGTTACCCCTTATTTGAAATTCTGTTTATCTGATTATTGGTCTCTTTGCCACTACAATATAGGTTCCACGAGGACAGTGACTTTGTCTTATTCTCTGCTGCATATCCACTGTTTAGAATAAGGCCTGGGAAATCATAAATGCTCAACAAATATTTGTTAAATTAATGTACAGATAAATGTATGAATGAGTGCTTATTGATTTATTGATGATTTAATTGGCAAATTGAAGGTCCTCCACCCCTTATGGGGAAGATGTTCAAGCAGAGGCTAGCTGACCCCATTATTTGAGGATGCTTTAGGGGAAATCATCCTATGGAGCGCTGATCTCAGAAGTTTCTTCCCAGCCACAGAGAATAGATAGGGGATGGTGAAGAAGATGAGGGGAGAGTTGGCATAAAAGACAGCATAATTAAGAAGGAACTAGAGAGCACTGGAGTGAAACAGCTTGCTGAGAAGTTGGCTATGGTAGCTGACTTGTTGAAATATTCACCACGTTCTGAAATAACAGATGTGCATGGAGGGATCTGTGTGAGCATTTGTAACCTGCTGCTTTCTAAGACTTTCTCCTCCTACCTGCCTCCCACACACAGCAGCTTGCTGCCTGGCCATCCACTCCCAGAAAGTCCTTCTTCTTTCCCAAAGAGAGAATGAGCCCCACACCCATCAAACCATGGTCATATTTTATTTCATTCCTGAAGAAAAGGATCTTCCTTCTCTTAACTCTCTCTTCTCCCCTCTTTTGTACCCTGCTACTTCTGCCCTTGCTCACTCTACTTAAGCCATGCTGACCCTCCTGCTCTTCTTTAAACACACCAGACATACCCCCAGGCATTCCCCAATGCCCCATGCTTTGCAGTGGCCATACTCTCTGCCTGGAAAGGTCTTCCTCCAGAAGGCCACTTAATTCCTTAATTCCTTCCCTCCCTTGCTTCAAGTCTTTGCTCAAATCTCACTTCTGTCAAAGTGAGTCTCACTTTGACAACCCTGTTTAAATCAGCAACCTTGTCTTTTCCACATACTTCCGAGACCAATATCCTGCTCCATGATTTTCATTGTTCCATGTATTTATTACATGATAATGTGCTTTTAAATTTTATTTATTGAGATATCGGAGGATAAACGGCAGCAGGAGGGTGCCTGGACGTGGGGATCCTACATCGCCGGTGAGTGACAGCCTCGCGCGCTGGGGACGGGCACAGACTCGCAGACCGGTAGCAGCGGGAAAGAACTTTAGGGCAGCCCCCGGGGTGGAAAACCAGACGGGCGGGGTCGCGTGCACATGAACTGCAGGCCCCCCGGACAGAAACCGGAGCCACGATCATGCGCACGTGAACTCCAGCCTACGAGACGGGAACTCGGTGCGCCGGGGACGCGCCAGTGAACTGCAACCCCCAGGGTGGAAACCCCAAGGGGCAGAGTTGCGCGCAGGCGAACTGCAGTCCACGGGACAGAACCCCAAGCGGTGGAGCCGAGCGCGCACGCGCAAATTGGGAGCGGCTGCGGTTTTAGAAGCACAAAGGGCAGAGACATGTCCCGACCTGCAGGCAGGACTGGGGGCGCTGTGGAGGGGCACACAACCCAGGATGCTGCAGTTTATAGCAGCACGGACAGAAACAGAGACGGTGTGGCCTGGAGAGCTCACTGAAGAACAGACTGAGGTCTCTCTGCTCTGAGGCAGAGGGTTGGAAACGGTCTCTTCTGCTCTGACTTGGGAAAGAGACACGGAAAGCCGCCAGGGGAAGATGCCAGAGAACAAAAGCCCCAAAGACTGATTCCCGCTGAGCCCATCCCCCACCACAGGGGCGCAGGGCAACTCCGCCCAAACAGGGTTGCCTGAGTAACAGCGGAGCAGGCCCCTCCCGCAGAAGACAGGCTGGGAAAACAAGAGGCCAGCAACCCTAAGGTCCCAAGAAAACAGGTGCATCTTGCTTGGATTCTGGTCAATAATTTCGACTCTATACATTCCCTCAAACACCCATCAACAGAATGACTAGGAGGAGGAGCCCCCAAAACAGAAAAGACTCAGAGATTATGACTTATGCTGCAGATTTACAAATGGATGCAGATATAACCAAGATGTCAGAGAT